>NW_022171190.1:0-16942 GCF_008802855.1 Photinus pyralis | reverse complement strand
GCGGCTGCGCCGCCTCGCCTCGCGGCTTTTCGCGATTCGCCGTCGATTCCCGAACGCACTCCGATCGATACGGGAGATCGACGTGGACGACCGTCTCGTTTTAAGAGTCGGCGTTCCCTAATAACCTTTAAAATTTGAAATTTACCGACGATATGGAGGGGGGGAGGGGGGAAATGTCGGACGTAAGGTCGGACGATGCCGATACGAGATCGACGCAACAAACCGCGTCGCTCTAACCCTCGCGGTTCCCGAACAAACGTCGAAAAGGCGAAGTGGTACGTTTGAAGGTCCGGGGGGGGTCAACGGAGGGGCGGTCGGGGTGCGAAAGGCGCGTCGAAGAAAAGACTCGATCGACTTTCCCAAAATTCGCCCTCTCCTATGGCGCTCGACCGCCGTAAATATTTTTTATCGACGATCATTCCGAATCTCGCGATCGGGTCCGAGTGTCGTTCGAAAATTCCTCCCTCCCGAACCCACCGGGAGAATTGGTCGTATGACGCGTCATACTCCGTCCGACGTTCGGGTCCGCATTTGAGCGATCGTAAGTGTTTCTTAGGTCGTCTCGTTTCCGCGGCGCGAGGGATAAAGCGGAGCGACGTCGATAAGGGCAAACTTCGCGCCCCCCTCCCCCCCAAACGGCCCATAGTTTTTGAATGGGACCCCGTACGTCTCACGCGGGACGGTCGGGACTATCGATCGATCGCGTTTCGAGGGGGGGAAGTAGGGCTACTTTTCGAGCAATTTCCCTCTCTTTCCGCTCCCGTTTTCTCGTGCGCGTCCTCCCCCGCGGGGGGGTGTCGCGACTTTCGCGATCGAGTACCTCGAAAGCCTCGACCCTCCTACCCCCCCTATCCGCGAGCTCGATTTTTCCAGTTCGACGGGCGACCCTCGGCGAAAATTTCTTCGGAGGTGCGATTTTGGGGGGTGACAGCGGGGGGGTGAAGACGAATTTTCCCGGGGTAGCGGGGCATCGTAAAAATCGCGGCTTCGGAATTCGAGGCTCGTGTAAAAATTTCATGAAAATCGTCAACGCCGATTTTAAATTATTTACGAAAACGTCGGGAACACGTTGTTATCTTCTTTTAATTATAACAATGCCTAGAAACGTACACATACACTGGGCTCTATAATTACATATACATATATATAAAAATGAATTTTTAGCATTTGAGGTACCTACCTTTCGTTGAACCTCGATCGCTTAGCTTAGACGTAGATCTTATTCGCGCAACCCGTTTATCGTCCACGACGTAAGGGTGAGATTTCGACGACGGCGACGCCGGCGGCGCCGGCGCCGCCGCAGCCGGCGCCGTCGGCGCGCGTCGTCGGTCGTCGCCAAAATGAGAATCTCGGTAACGAAAAGTCGTAGGAAGGCGTGCGAGGTATCGTCGGAAAGGTCTCGGCGGCGCGGTTAGGATGGGCCGTGTTAAGTTTGGGCGCCGGCGGCGCCGACGCCGGCGCGCGTCGTCGGGCGTCGCCGAAATGAGAATTTCGGTAACGAAAAGTCGCAAGAAGGCGTACGAGGTATCGTCGGAAAGCTCTCGGCGGCGCGGTTAGGATGGGCCGCGTTAACTTTCCAACTAACTGCAATCTAACCTAACTGCGCGCGTCGACCTAACCTAACCGAGCATTTCGACCTAACCTAACGTGTCTATCTAACCTAACCTAACTTAACCGCGATCTAACCTAACTGAGCATTTCGATCTAACCTAACACGTCGATCTAACCTAACCTAACCGCGCACGTCGACCTAACCTAACCTAACCTAACCTAACTACACATCGCGACCTTAGCTAACGCGTCTATCTAACCTAACCCAATTGCAATCTGACCTAATTGTGGGGGAAGGGGGGGGGAGGGGGAGGGGGGGGGTTGATTATTTGCGTAAAACCACCTTCGATTTCCCGATAAATAAGAAATATACGCGATTTTTTACAAATATCGACGTTCGAGTGCCCAAAAAAGTCACTCGGGGACCGCGTATTCTCGCCAAACTTTACCTCTCACCTAATCTCGTAGTGTAAAGTCGATTTTGGCAAAAAAAAAAAAATTTTAATTTTTCGTCAAAATTTTTTCGAAAATCGCCGTTTTCATATCGATTACGATTTAACGCACTTGCGATCCTATCGTGGGGACTCCGGGGCAAATTTTTAGAAGGTCGCATCCAAAGTGATCGTTTAGTATCGAAAAGTCCCCGGAATTCCACCGGCAAGTGCCCGTTTTGCGCCCATTTTCGTGAGCAATTTCATTTTTTTTCCACGACCTCTCCCGGAGACGCCTTCGATTTTTTGAGGGGAGGTGAAGGTGTCGTAGAATAGCCTCGTCCTTCCTCTTTTCGATCGCCGCCTTAACCTCTCGAATATCTCGAATATTGACGAAATTACGAATTTTTTTGTAAAGGGGCGCAAAATTCGAAAAACAAAAAGCGCCCTCTAGCGTCGAAACCGTAAATCTTTTATTAGAATTTTTTCTCGTTTTTGCAATCTCCGCGTCAAAACGCATAAGATGACGTCGAAAAAGCGACGATTTTTGACAATTTTTTTTTCGATTTTTTCGAAGGAAGGGGATAGTATGGAAATTTTTTCGTTTTTTAATTTTTGGGATAACTTTCGAAGTAGGACTCGTATTTCGACAAAACCTTTTGTAACGTGTCCTTTGAGGTAAAATGCAACGTCCGACGTGTCGATCGATCGAATCGGGGACGTTTTTGAATTTTCGAGTTGCCCCCTCGGGAATATCGATTACGCGATAAATTTTTGGAAAATTTCGATTCGAAAGGTCGTCTCCGTACGTGGGCACTCCGGAACTCGATATTTTACGTCGGTCGGGGCCGTCGACGCGTCTCCGAGTTTCGTTTGGCACATCGAGACACGAAAAAAAACACGTCTTTCGGTCTCGGCGGCTGCGCCGCCTCGCCTCGCTTCTTTGTTCGATTCCGGAACGCACACCGATCGATACGGAAGAGACCGACGTAAAAAAAACCGCATCGTTTTGGTCCTCGGAGTTTCCGAATAACCTTTAAAATACGAAATTTACCGAAGAGAAGAGGGTGGGGTGGGGGGGGAGGGGGGGAAGTGTCGGACGTAAAGTCGGAGAATACCGATACGAGATCGACTTAAAAAACCGCATCGTTCTAACCCTCGCGGTTTTCGAACAGAGTACGTTTAAAGGTTTTTAGGGGGGAGGGGGGGATGGGAGGTTAACGGAGTGGTGCCGGGGTACGTAACGGACTTCGAAGAGAATACTCCGATCGAAGACTTGCCAAAAACTTACCTCCTCCGAACGAAAATTGACACTTCGCTCGGCTTCGGCGGCTGCGCCGCCTCGCCTCGCGGCTTTTCTCGTTTCGCCCTCGATTCCCGAACGCACTCCGATCGATACGGGAGATCGACGTGGACGACCGTCTCGTTTTAAGAGTCGGCGTTCCCTAATAACCTTTAAAATTTGAAATTTACCGACGATATGGAGGGGGGAAGGGGGGAAATGTCGGACGTAAGGTCGGACGATGCCGATACGAGATCGACGCAACAAACCGCGTCGCTCTAACCCTCGCGGTTCCCGAACAAACGTCGAAAAGGCGAAGTGGTACGTTTGAAGGTCCGGGGGGGGTCAACGGAGGGGCGGTCGGGGTGCGAAAGGCGCGTCGAAGAAAAGACTCGATCGACTTTCCCAAAATTCGCCCTCTCCTATGCCGGTCGACCGTCGTAAATATTTTTTATCGACGATCGTTCCGAATCTCGCGATCGGGTCCGAGTGTCGTTCGAAAATTCCTCCCTCCCGAACCCACCGGGAGAATTGGTCGTATGACGCGTCATACTCCGTCCGACGTTCGGGTCCGCATTTGAGCGATCGTAAGTGTTTCTTAGGTCGTCTCGTTTCCGCGGCGCGAGGGATAAAGCGGAGCGACGTCGATAAGGGCAAACTTCGCGCCCCCCTCCCCCCCAAACGGCCCATAGTTTTTTAATGGGACCCCGTACGTCTCACGCGGGACGGTCGGGACTATCGATCGATCGCGTTTCGAGGGGGGGAAGTAGAGCTACTTTTCGAGCAATTTCGCTCTCTTTCCGTTCCCGTTTTCTCGTGCGCGTCCTCCCCCGCGGGGGGGGGTCGCGACTTTCGCGATCGAGTACCTCGAAAGCCTCGACCCTCCTACCCCCCCTATCCGCGAGCTCGATTTTTCCAGTTCGACGGGCGACCCTCGGCGAATTTTTCTTCGAAGGTGCGATTTTGGGGGGTGACAGCGGGGGGGTGAAGACGAATTTTCCCGGGGTAGCGGCCCATCGTAAAAATCGCGGCTTCGGAATTCGAGGCTCGTGTAAAAATTTCATGAAAATCGTCAACGCCGATTTTAAATTATTTACGAAAACGTCGGGAACACGTTGTTATCTTCTTTTAATTATAATAACAATGCCTAGAAACGTACACATACACTGGGCTCTATAATTACATATACATATATATAAAAATGAATTTTTAGCATTTGAGGTACCTACCTTTTGTTGAACCTCGATCTCGCTTAGCTTAGATGTAGATCTTATTCGCGCAACCCGTTTATCGTCCACGACGTAAGGGTGAGATTTCGACGACGACGACGCCGGCGGCGCCGGCGCCGCCGCAGCCGGCGCCGTCGGCGCGCGTCGTCGGTCGTCGCCAAAATGAGAATCTCGGTAACGAAAAGTCGTAGGAAGGCGTGCGAGGTATCGTCGGAAAGGTCTCGGCGGCGCGGTTAGGATGGGTCGTGTTAAGTTTCGGCGCCGACGACGCCGACGCCGGCGCGCGTCGTCGGGCGTCGCCGAAATGAGAATCTCGGTAACGAAAAGTCGCAGGAAGGCGTACGAGGTATCGTCGGAAAGCTCTCGGCGGCGCGGTTAGGATGGACCGCGTTAACTTTCCAACTAACTGCAATCTAACCTAACTGCGCGCGTCGACCTAACCTAACCGAGCATTTCGACCTAACCTAACGTGTCTATCTAACCTAACCTAACTTAACCGCGATCTAACCTAACTGAGCATTTCGATCTAACCTAACACGTCGATCTAACCTAACCTAACCGCGCACGTCGACTTAACCTAACCTAACCTAACCTAACCGCTACCTAACCTAACTACACATCGCGACTATCTAACCTAACCCAATTGCAATCTGACCTAATTGTGAGGGAAGGGGGGAGGGGGGGGGGTTGATTATTTGCGTAAAACCACCTTCGATTTCCAGATAAATAAGAAATATACGCAATTTTTTACAAATATCGACGTTCGAGTGCCCAAAAAAGTCACTCGGGGACCGCGTATTCTCGCCAAACTTTACCGCTCACCTAATCTCGTAGTGTAGAGTCGATTTTGGCAAAAAAAAAAAAAATTTAATTTTTCGTCAAAATTTTTTCGAAAATCGCCGTTTTCATATCGATTACGATTTAACGCACTTGCGATCCTATCGTGGGGACTCCGGGGCAAATTTATAGAAGGTCGCATCCAAAGTGATCGTTTAGTATCGAAAAGTCCCCGGAATTCCACCGGCAAGTGCCCGTTTTGCGCCCATTTTCGTGAGCAATTTCATTTTTTTTTCCACGTCCTCTCCCGGAGACGCCTTCGATTTTTTGGGGGAGGTGAAGGTGTCGTAGAATAGCCTCGTCCTTCCTCTTTCGATCGCCGCCTTAACCTCTCGAATACCTCGAATATTGACGAAATTACGAATTTTTTTGTAAAGGGGCGCAAAATTCGAAAAACAAAAAGAGCCCTCTAGCGTCGAAACCGTAAATCTTTTATTAGAATTTTTTCTCGTTTTTGCAATCTCCGCGTCAAAACGCATAAGATGACGTCGAAAAAGCGACGATTTTTGACAATTTTTTTTTTCGATTTTTTCGAAGGAAGGGGGTAGTATGGAAATTTTTTCGTTTTTTAATTTTTGGGATAACTTTCGAAGTAGGACTCGTATTTCGACGAAACCTTTTGTAACGTGTCCTTTGAGGTAAAATGCAACGTCCGACGTGTCGATCGCTCGATTCGGGGACGTTTTTGAATTTTCGAGTTGCCCCCTCGGGAATATCGATTACGCGATAAATTTTTGGAAAATTTCGATTCGAAAGGTCGTCTCCGTACTTGGGCACTCCGGAACTCGATATTTTACGTCGGTCGGGGCCGTCGACGCGTCTCCGAGTTTCGTTTGGCACATCGAGACACGAAAAAAAATCCGTCTTTCGGTCTCGGCGGCTGCGCCGCCTCGCCTCGCTTCTTTGTTCGATTCCGGAACGCACACCGATCGATACGGAAGAGACCGACGTAAAAAAAACCGCATCGTTTTGGTCCTCGGAGTTTCCGAATAACCTTTAAAATACGAAATTTACCGAAGAGAAGAGGGTGGGGTGGGGGGGGAGGGGGGGAAGTGTCGGACGTAAAGTCGGAGAATACCGATACGAGATCGACTTAAAAAACCGCATCGTTCTAACCCTCGCGGTTTTCGAACAGAGTACGTTTAAAGGTTTTTAGGGGGGAGGGGGGGATGGGAGGTTAACGGAGTGGTGCCGGGGTACGTAACGGACTTCGAAGAGAATACTCCGATCGAAGACTTGCCAAAAACTTACCTCCTCCGAACGAAAATTGACACTTCGCTCGGCTTCGGCGGCTGCGCCGCCTCGCCTCGCGGCTTTTCGCGATTCGCCGTCGATTCCCGAACGCACTCCGATCGATACGGGAGATCGACGTGGACGACCGTCTCGTTTTAAGAGTCGGCGTTCCCTAATAACCTTTAAAATTTGAAATTTACCGACGATATGGAGGGGGGGAGGGGGGAAATGTCGGACGTAAGTTCGGACGATGCCGATACGAGATCGACGCAACAAACCGCGTTGTTCTAACCCTCGCGGTTCCCGAACAAACGTCGAAAAGGCGAAGTGGTACGTTTGAAGGTCCGGGGGGGGTCAACGGAGGGGCGGTCGGGGTGCGAAAGGCGCGTCGAAGAAAAGACTCGATCGACTTTCCCAAAATTCGCCCTCTCCTATGCCGCTCGACCGCCGTAAATATTTTTTATCGACGATCATTCCCAATCTCGCGATCGGGTCCGAGTGTCGTTCGAAAATTCCTCCCTCCCGAACCCACCGGGAGAATTGGTCGTATGACGCGTCGTAATCCGTCCGACGTTCGGGTCCGCATTTGAGCGATCGTAAGTGTTTCTTAGGTCGTCTCGTTTCCGCGGCGCGAGGGATAAAGCGGAGCGACGTCGATAAGGGCAAACTTCGCGCCCCCCTCCCCCCCAAACGGCCCATAGTTTTTGAATGGGACCCCGTACGTCTCACGCGGGACGGTCGGGACTATCGATCGATCGCGTTTCGAGGGGGGGAAGTAGGGCTACTTTTCGAGCAATTTCCCTCTCTTTCCGCTCCCGTTTTCTCGTGCGCGTCCTCCCCCGCGGGGGGGTGTCGCGACTTTCGCGATCGAGTACCTCGAAAGCCTCGACCCTCCTACCCCCCCTATCCGCGAGCTCGATTTTTCCAGTTCGACGGGCGACCCTCGGCGAATTTTTCTTCGGAGGTGCGATTTTGGGGGGTGACAGCGGGGGGGGGAAGACGAATTTTCCCGGGGTAGCGGGGCATCGTAAAAATCGCGGTTTCGGAATTCGAGGCTCGTGTAAAAATTTCGTGAAAAAAGCTTGGGCCAATTTTAAATTATTTTCGAAAAGGTCGAATTTGAGTTGTTTCCTTATTGTAATTATAACTAGATAGGTCCTTACGGACCTATCGGCGCCGTTTAATTAACGTACGCCTTTTTTTGTTGTTTACCGTATAGAATTTTTTTTTAATTTTTTTTTTTTTTTTTAATTTTTTTTTTATTTTTCTTTATTTTTCTTTATTTTTTTTATTTTATTCTTATATTTTTGTTTCTTTATGTGGGTTACCGTTTGTCAATTTTTAAAAAAAATTTTTTTATTTTTTATTTTTTTTATTTTATTTTTTTTTCTTATATTTTTTGTTTAATGGTTGTGAGAATATAGTTAAAAAAAATAGTAGAAATTTGATTAGGTTTAAAAAAGCATCGATATGTCAATAGTCAATCTCATTACATAGGTTGGTAAAAATGCTTCGCATTTTAAGACTGCGCTAGAATATACTATTTTGCACAAATATCGCCGAAAATGGGATATTATACGTTTGTGTATTAATTTTTGCAACTGTAATTCATGATCAGCGCAATACGATTTTTTGCACAATTTTATTACATGAACCCACCATAAAGATTTCGATCAAATTACCCCACATCATTGCGCATGCGCTATACGACTTTTGGCGGGGCCATTGACAATTTTTTTGAATTGGTGAAGAATGTTTTTGTTTTTTGGATACATCACCTATACAATGTCATTTTAACTTTCGATTCAACTTGTTAATTCCAGATCGGCACATAATAGTACATAAGATTTTTAAATTTTGATAACACTTTTTGGTTTTGAGGAGACATCCGCTCGGCTCCGGCGGCTTTGCCGCCTCGCCTCACTAAATTCGTAATGGTGCATAGCTCGGCTTCGCCTCGCATTGTTCACTGTTCAACAAAGACAATTTCTCGGTTTCAATTTTGGTGCGATAAGAAAATGCTATTGAGCAGACTGAATAGACCTTTTGTTTAAATTTTGAGGAATATTTTGGTTTATTGAAACATAATCTATACAAAGAAACTTTTTTTTAAAATTTCGATTTAACCTGTAGATAAAGTATATCGGGCCGAAACTAATATCAGCGAATCAGTATTTTGTTATAGAACTACATTTTCGCAAGGATCTCCGTTTTTTTTATTAGGTTTAGATGAATGACGGGAAAGGTGGGCGCGTGTAGGGCCGTAAGTAAGCGTCGTTTGCCGCCGCGAACGGAGAGAGGCGGGTCTACGGGAGAGCCCTCGCTATGCCCAACTCGCCTTCGGCTCGTTCGGCATTGATGGAGGAAAAATGCGAGCCGTTTTCGTCGCGAGAAGGGCGAGCTCGAGTTATGCCGAGTCGAGAATTTTGAAAGAAGTTAAAAAAAAATTCTTAAATCTACAAATAACCTAATGCCCCAAGCTAAGGGAGGGCCAAAATGATGCCGAACTCGCCTCGCTCGGTATTGGCATACGAGGCGCGAGTGTTAAGAATCGAAAGTCTTCGGTTATTTTACTTAATTGGGGAAGGGTTATTAAGAATTTTTATTTCGGAAAGTTTTAAAAAAAATGTGCAAAGCTGCTTGGTGTCACATTTTGTTTAGCTTCATTTATAATTATTGTTTGAATTTGTCTTTCAAAAAAGTTAAAAAAAAATTCTTCATTCTACAAATAACCTAATAACCACCGCTGCTTCGTCACATTCGATTTAGCTTCATTTATAATTTTTGTTTGAATTTGTCTTTCAAAAAAGTTAAAAATCTACAAATAACCTAACGTCCCAAGCTGTTTGGTGCCACACTCTTCATTTTCAGTTTTTTTAAAATTTGTATTTTAAAGAAATATATATAAAATATGTAGGTATAAAAAAGCCTCGCACTGTTCAGTGTTCAACAACGACAATTTCTCAGTTTCAGTTTTGGCGTGGTAAGAACACCTATACAAAGTGATTTTTCTACTCAACCTGTTGAATACAAATCTGCACATAATTGTACATAAGATTTTTTAGTTTCGATAACACTTTTTGGTTTTGATGAGACATCCGCTCGCCTCACTCTGCTTCGTAACGCTCCTTAGCTCGGCTTCGCCTCGCACTGTTTTCTGTTCAACAAAGATAATTTCTCAGTTTCAGTTTTGGTGTGGTAAGAAAATGCTATTAAGCAGACTGAATTGATATTTTTTTTGAATTTGTGAGGAATATTATTTATGAAAACATCACCTAAACGAAGTGATTTTTTTGAAAATTTCTATTCAACTTGTTGAATCCAGATCTGCACAGATTTTAAATGTTGTTGTCAATTTTTGGTTTTGATGAGACATACGCCCTGATTTGTAACGGTCCATAGCTCGGCTTCGCCTCGCGCTGTTCACTGTTCCACAAAGACAATTTTTCAGTTTCAGTTTTCGTAATGTAAGAGACTGATATTGAGCAGACTGAATTGACAATTTTTTTGGACACATCACCTATATAAAGTGCCTTTTTTTGAAAATTTCTATTCAACTTGTTCACTCCAAATCTACACAAAAGATTTTTTAATTTTGTTATCACTTATAGGGTTTGATGAGAAATACGCTCGGCTCTGTCGGCTTTGCCGCCTCGCCTCGCTCTGATTTGTGACGGTCCATAGCTCGGCTACGCCTCGCACTGTTCTACACAGACAATTTCTCAGTTTCAGTTTTGGTAATGTAAGAAAATCATATTTTTTTTAATTTGTGAAGAATATTTTTTTTTGGAAGCGTCGTCAATACAAAGTGACTTTCTTTTTATTCCGACCTGTTGTTGAATTTAACAAATTCAGATGTGCACATGATTGCACATAAGATTTTTAAATTTTGATAGCACTTTTTGGTATAAGACATACGCGATTGCACGCACTCATTCTTGCTATCCCCCGTAAGCCGCGACGGCGTCCAAGAAGCGCTTACCGTTTCACTTCCGGAGCGTGAAATCACAAAAACGGGTGTTTCGCGGGGGAGGAATACCCCTCGCGAGATTTCCTTAATTTTCGCGTATTTTCTTCACCGCAACGTACCGATCGTATTTAAAATTTTCAAAAAAAATTTCGCCTCGCTCTGATTTGTCACGGTCCATAGCTCGGCTTCGCCTCACACTGATCACTGTTCCACAAAGACAATTTCTTAGTTTCAGTTTTGGTAATGTAAGAACATAATATTGAGCAGACTGAATTGACAATTTTTTTGAATTTGTGAAGAATATTTTTGTTTTTTAGAAACATCACCTATATTAAATGCCTTTTTTGAAAATTTCTATTCAGCTTGTTCAATCCAAATTTGCACATAAGATTTTTTAATTTTTATTATCATTTTTTGGGTTTGATGACAAATACGCTCGGCTCCGGCCGCCTCGCCTCGCTCTGATTTGTAACGGTCCATAGCTCGGCTTCGCCTCGCACTGTTCACTGTTCTACAAAGACAATTCTCAGTTTCAGTGTAGGTGTGGTAAGAAAATGATATTGATCAAACTGATTGGACATTTTTTTTTTGAATTTATGAGGAATATTTTTGTTTTTTGGAAACATCGCTATGCAAAGTTTTTTGAAAATTTCGATTTGTTGACTCCAGTTCCTAACATAAATGCACATAAAACACAAATGGTAATACTTATTGGTTTTGAGGAGATATCCGTTCGGCTCCGGAATTGGTGTGAAAAAAAGTGTAATGTGTTATTGGGCATTGGTAAATGTCGTTTGCCACTGTGGACGTAGAGAGACGAGTCTAAGGGAGGGCCAGAGTTATGCCGAACTCGCCTTCGGCTCGCTCGGCATTGGTATACAAGACGCGTGTGTTAAGAATCGAAAGTCTTTGGTTATTTTACTTGGTTGGGGAAACAGTTAAAAAGAATTTTTGTTTGAATTTGTATTTCGAAAAAAGTTAAAAAAAATTTTGAAAATCTACAAATAACCTAATGTCCACCGCTGCTTGGTGTCACATTCGATTTAGCTTCATTTATAATTTTTGTTTGAATTTGTACTTTAAAAAAATTTAAACTAATTTCTTAAATCTACAAATAACCTAATGTCTCAAGCCAAGGGAGGGCCAAAGTGATGCCGAACTCGCCTTCGGCTCGCTCGGCATTGATGTGAAAAAAAGTGTAATGTGTGATTGGCCATTTGGTAAATGTCGTTTGCCACCGTGGACGTAGAGAGACGAGTCTAAGGGAGCGCCAGAGTTATGCCGAACTCGCCTTCGGCTCGCTCTACATTGGTATACGAGGCGCGTGTGTTAAGAATCGAAAGTCTTTGGTTATTTTACTTGGTTGGGGAAAGGGTTATTAAGAATTTTTGTTTGAATTTTTAGTTCAAAAAAAGTTAAAAAAAATTCTTAAACCTACAAATAACCTAATGTCCAACGCTGCTTGTTATCACATTCGGTTTAGCTTCATTTTTAGTTTTTATTTGAATTTGTATTTTTAAAAAGTATAATTATACAAAAAATATATATAACAGCCTCGCACTGTTCACTGTTCAACAAAGGCAATTTCTTAGTTTCAGTTTGGTAAGAACATGATACTAAGCAGACTGATTTGATAATTTTTTTGAATTTGTGAGGAATATTTTTGTTTATGGAAACATCACCTTTTTTAAATGCCTATTCAATTTGTTGAATCCAGATCTGCACATAATTGCACATAAGATTTAAATTTCGTTATCATTTTTTGGTTTTGATGAGACATACGCTCGGCTTCGCCTCGCACCGTTCACTGTTCCATAAAGACAATTTTTCAGTTTCAGTTTTGGTAATGTAAGAAAATGATATTGAGCAGACTGAATTGACATTTTTTTTTAATTTGTAAAGATTTTTGTTTTTTGAAAACATCAATTATATAAAGTGCCTTTTTTTGAAAATTTCTTGTCAACTTGTTCAATCCAAATCTGCACATAAGATTTTTAAATGTTGTTATCACTTTTTGGGTTTGATGAGAAATATGCTCGGCTCCGGCGGCTTTGCCGCCTCGCCTCGCTCTGATTTGTAACGGTCCATAGCTCGGCTTCGCCTCGCCCTGTTCACTGTTCTACAAAGACAATTTCTCAGTTTTGGTAATTTTAAAAAAATTTCGTCCGCAATAGCAGGTATAGCAATTATAATAATAATTGCGATTTCCCCATTATCGTATATCGAATCCCGATCGCCTTCCGATCGATCGCCTCCAATAGAGAACTAATTCTGCCAAATTTTTCCCATTGTAAGTGCATACCTACGAAGGCAAACTTGGCAAACACGAGACATAATCGTTTTTTTTACAAAAAAATTTCCAGAACCTTTATTTTTCAATCGATTTGGACGGGGAGCGGTGCATATGATAGCTAATAATTCGAGCTAAATATTTCCCATTGAACGTATCCGTCTGGAAAGTCTCTTAAAAAAATTATAACCAAAAAACTCACGCGTCTATGTCACCCTTAATTTAAAAAGCCTTCGGATCACTTCCAATTTCAAAATATACCCAAAACGCAAGCGGTCACGTATACTTTACGTCTTCCGCAATAACTTTTCCATTGTAACATTATAACTATTCTCGTCCCTTTTAATTAAAATAATTAATACAAAAAATTTGTGACATTAAAGAAAAAAAAAGCGAGCGCGCTCAGGTTCGAACACGCGAACGCCAATCCAAAATCCTACGTGCTAACCGTCAAGCCACCGTGACTTTCAATAGCACGTCTTTTAAACCATTATAAGTATGTTGAGAATACTTAAATTACAAATTTTTTAAACACACATTATTTACTCCACACTTATTCGAAGCACTTTTAAAGTTTATAATAGTCAATTTCAAACAGTTACCGTTCATTTTAATACGTTAATTTCGGTTTAAAAGCACTTTTAAAACTTGACGGAATCCGTTTGACAGTTAACCGACACTTAAACTTTATCACTTAATTTCGAACACAAATCGATCACGCACCGTTCCGAAACCGATTTTAACACATTCCTCGTAGTTTTCTCGAATTTTTGAGACCTCTACCGAAATTCTCCGTCCAAAATTAAGCTCGCAATTAATTAAAAAGCGGTTAGCGCGCGTTCGGCAATCTTCGGCGCTTAATGTTGGTGAAAAACAAAACGAAGCGGTCACGTGACTTTTGCAGACCTTCGGGAGAAAATTTACCACGGCGCCGTCGTCCTAGTTACCTCCTCGCGATAAACGGAAAAAGAAAGAGAAAACTTGCCCGCAGGTATCGAAGCCGATTCCGACGCCGTATCTCTTCGCCGGAACGCGCTATTCAAAATCTCCGGTTTTTCACCTCTCACCCCCCTCCGGGGGGTGGTAGGGCGACCCGCGACCCCTCGTCTCGTAGATCTCGTCGAGATCTACAATCGCGCAATTGTACGTTTTGCTCTAACTCTAACGGTTCGGCCTGTAGAAGGCGTCAAAGTTGGAAAATGCGGAAAACCACCTTTTCGAGAGAGGCCCTCCGGGTCGCGCGGTTCCCAAACGGGACCATAGAATTGAATCGCACCCCGGCACAAATACGCTCCTCGACGTCGGCCAAGACCTCAAAAAAACCCTATAGGATCTTTGACTTAGTTTTCGAGTTACGAATTTTTTTCTAAAATTTTCAATTTTTTCGCTTCTTATGGCAGCTACCCCGACGGGTGCCGCGGGAATTTTCTTAACCCCACCGAAAGTCGCGCCGACTATCTAAACTCCCCGAACCGGCGTCTCGACTCCCTAACTCGAACCGTATGGACACGGCAAATTTTTATCCGCGCCGGCGCACCTCGACGACGATGCTCCACAGCCGCTCCGGGACATTTTTCGTCTACAGATTTCTCAGAATCGATCCGAAATCGCCTCAAAAAGGTCTCATAAAATTTTCATCAAAATCGGTGCATTTTAAAAGAAATTAAAAATGAAAATCGAGTAAACGGTTGAGTTCCTTATTTAAGGATCGAAAAACCGAAGCTTCGCTTCGGTTTTTCGATCCTGTTTAACCATCCGACTTGGCTGTTTCCAGCGCACGGACGCGGGAAAAGTAACGGCAGTCCTGGGTGCTTGGGAACGACTCGGCGCCAACCAAGGCCAGCGCCTTGTCCCTGGTCAAGTCAGAGTGCAGCGCGTTTAGCGGATCGGTCTCGAAGCCTTGGGCAATCTCAAACGGTGCAAACGCTGCTCCGAATTTTAAATGGCAAGCGGATGCCGGCTATTGGTGAATTTAAAACAAAATTAAAGCGCACAGCATTTCCCTAAGCGGTAACGTAAATAATCGCATTCGGTACCGATATCTACGGAGAAGCGAATGAATGCAGAAAAACGAAAGAATACCCCCCCCCCCCATAACTGTATTGCCTTTCATACAATTCGGCTATGTTATGAAGGGATAGACGGTTTCCCAACTGACACAGCCTATTCGGTTATCTACATCCAAAAATTAAAATTTCTTTAATTTATTTCTCGGTTTCTGATCAACATAAAAATTAGGGACCACTTACAAACATCTGGAAAAATTAGAGCGCATCCAGGGACACCTCACACCACTGATTTCGATAACGTTTACTACAACACACTACCACTTACTCAATTGGCCGAATTGATATTTCTAATATCGGTAGTCCAGTCAAACTCATAAAGGTCTCTTATCAACCTGAAAACGGCGTAAACCTGGACGGCTTTGCAGTTTCAGTGCTTGCTTTAAATTAACATAGGAAACACCAGTGGTAGATGGTCCTAAAGTACACAGAGGCACGTGGCCACTCAATCGCAAAGGTAAACGACGGAAATAAATTAGCATTTGCTTCATTTGCTTGACTTCGGTTATCTCCGCATATGTGATTTTATGTCGATTTTGGGCACCGAGCTGGTGTGCTCCAGTACACCTTTAACTTTTGTGAATTCTTTTCTGTTGCGTTCCGCGAGTGACAACTAATGTAAATTGACTAATTAAAGTTGTCCTGTAGTCTGTGAAATTAACAAGTAAAAATTCATTTAACAAAGATTTGGTTACCTTTTAGATTTAAGATTAATTTGGTTCACCAAGAATATCCATGTAAATGGGTTCAACTTTGTTAGTCATAAGGGTGTATTTTCTTCATTCCAAAGCAGCCAATGTTTACTTATTGAAAGATCCTCGTAACAGTCGTAACCTTGGAAAAGATAACTTCACCTTTCGTTAGGATTTTAACCACGCAATCTAACGCGCGTTGGTTATCGATTGCCCACATTTGTTATTCTTTTTCGTTAATAGAGTGCACTTTGTAGAAAAACACCTGAGGGGTTAGTGAAGAACCCATGAAATTTAATTTGCCGCCATCCATAGACGGATTTACCCATAACTTTTAATATAAGGAGGGTATAATTAGGTCTCTTCAGGCGTATCTTGAGTACGCCATTTGCATTTAATTTACTTGACCTTGAGGCATTGTTCAGTTTATTGCATTTCAAGCTCTGCGGCTTGGGAGTTTGCTTTTGTTTGCAGGTTTATGGATCCGAGAACGAGCTCACTTCTCCGGATGGCATCTACTGTACTACTGTACATTAATATAAGCGTTGTCTTTTTATGTTTTGATTGTATTTGGCCTATACGTTCGAATTTGTGTTCGGAACGCCAATTTATTTGTGGAAACTTGTTTTAAGATCAAGTAATTAATAATTGAATCGATCATTATTGATTGTAGTTTAGTTAATCTGGAAAAATTTTCAATTTTGTAGGAGCCTACCCTGTATATACTGCGAGTACCCTGTATGTGCTTATTCAACAAACAGAAGCGGTTCAAGACGTGGCAATTCTGCATTTTTCAAACGAGACGAAAAGGAGGGTAAATATGTTAAGCGCATGGGAAGACAAAGATGGCAAGAACATTCCCGTTTTAGTTGAGGAGAAAGCGAATTATTTTTTGCAAAAGGGACATCTTGTTTTTGTCCTTCGCGGGAGTAAGTTGAATCTTTGCTCAGTCTTAACTTTTGCTTTGTGTTAAATTTTTGTGTTTTGTCTACAGGTATTTATCACATTTTTATATTGCTTTTGAAATTTGCCTACGAGGCCATGTAATTTTCCATCTTGCTTTTAACAGAAGGACTTTATTGCACCAAAGATGAGTCACATCCTGTACCCTTCATCTTTTCTCAGAATTTAGGTAGGTACCTGATCCATTGTACACAAAAACTTGTTTTTAACCGTGAGTGTAACCAACATTGTGTATATGCATATACTATCTTTGTTAACTACTGCTTAAACTTTTACAAAATATTCTTTTAATTAACTTTTGGACTGTTTTAATCAAACTGCAAGGTTTTTCTTCATCGTACTCTTTTTACCCTTGGCAGTTACTTTTGCGAGAGTACGACACACCCTTCTGGCTTTGC
>NW_022171189.1:0-608 GCF_008802855.1 Photinus pyralis | reverse complement strand
CCTCAAAGAAGTGGTAAAATTTGGATTTCTTCTTTATTTTTTTTCTCAGCAACCGTAAGATGGGTGTGCCGTCTTTGAATAGGTTTTCGGATATGCTCTATCTATACGATTTTGAATTTTTATTTCAAAATTCCAACTACTTGGGGGTGCGAAAAAAAATCTGATCTGTAGGGCGAGAAATGGTGTCTTCGAAGGTGTAATCAGTTTGATTAATTAATCGATTAATACATTTTTTGATAAATTATGGGTCACCGTTTATTAAAAATTTATGAATTCTGCCTAAGGGTTAACTTTAGTGAAAATATGCTAACTACCTTTTAATTTTTATCATCATATGATTTTCAAAAAATGCACAGTTTTGGAGATATCTTCAAAAAACCGTTTGTAGCTAGATGGCGTCGTCGGTGGCAAGTTTCGAATTGTGCGTTTTTAGCGCATTTTTGAAAAAAAAATTTTTTCACTAAAAGCTTTCTGCTATAGCGCAGATGTGCACGAACTAGTCTATTTTGAGTTAGATTACTTGTGAGATCGATAATTGAAGAAAATAATTTCATATGTTTTTCGGAGGTGCTATAATTTTACCGTTAGATAGCGCTACCAGTATAAAA
>NW_022171188.1:0-1891 GCF_008802855.1 Photinus pyralis | reverse complement strand
GGTAGAACTAAAAAAGCCGATTCTACAACTTAACTGACAATCGGAAGAATTTCGAATATTACATATAATTTGTAAGCAATTGATGCAATCCTTGTTGAATTTTATAACCTTATATTCCTTCCGACAGAACGGTTAAGTTAGAAAGGAGTTTCGTAAATCGATCGCGCGCTTATAAAATTGTTATGTGCAAGTAGAGCCGTGAATGCTAAATACAATACGAATTAGAATTAAACTTGGTACTTTTAAACTAAATTAGACTAGGCAAAAGCATGTGGTTTTGATGTCCTCGAATTCTAGGCATGCACAACTGAACAGGAAAATAAAACAGCCTCCCACACAACTCACCTTCTCTATTTCCGACGTAAATCATAAAGGCAGAGCAAGGTCATTAGATTAAGAAAATTAATATCGTGTCTATGGATTAAGTTTCTCACTGAAATGAGTATAATATTTTGCTCACGTTTGGAATGCAGATATTAAGCAGAACTCGTAATAAAGTGATAGTGTTAATTAACTACTGCTTGATTATTCTCCACCCTGATTGTAGTACAAAAGCCTCAAATGAAACCATCCATAGGATGTTCAGTTCACGTTAGATCCCGAAGAAATTGAATTGCTAATTTAAATTGTCAATTGAAAATGAGTCCTTTTTTGACTAATAATTTCCCACAAAATGTGACTGGGTTAAATTCGGTTTTAAGAGTGAAGTCGAATTAACTACGGATTTTTTTACGATAAACGTCCTTAAAAGCTCATCTTTTGAAGACTCAAATCCTGTACATCCGTTGTTGTACATTTAATAATGCTATGTGCCATTACTTACAAGTATAAGAGCACCTAAAATATTTTTTAATAACAGATATTATGTCACTCTGTGTTAAAGGTAATTTTCCATCCGATGCTGTAACGCGCTTCGTTACAGAAGTTTGGGCTTTTATCTCCTTCTAAGAGCTCTGGTTTGATTAACCTGCAATAAATACGCATATATGACCTTAAAAAGCAAAGTTACGATTTTCTTTACCCCTGCTAAATGTGATCTTTGTATAAACATTTTATCTTTACCACATAAGTACATTATTGATACATTCTCTTGTTCAAAGTATACAATTTCACACACACTTCGAAAACGAAACAAAATTTTGATCCAACCAAAAGAATGGTATTACTGAAATTAACTGCAAATCTCAATCAATGAAACAAAATAATCAAAAATCTTTTTCTTGGATTTCATTCTTATCAATAAATGAAATACAAATCTGTTGTTACAAATAATTCTCATGGGTCGATTCCTTCAGGAAAAATGAAACTTACTTCAACCAAAATCATTATGCAAATTCCCAAAAATAAACCACGATTTATCGATACAATTAAGAAAAATTAATCCATCCGATTCGAATTGAGCTTATTTCTCATTGGAGAAGGTAGCTTTTCTTAGAAATATGGAAATAGAAAATCTTTACCGTACATCGTTAAACACAAAGGTATATTTCTAGTTCCCGAGGTGTAAAACCGTCTCTTCTCAATAAATGATTTTTTACTTTCGTGTATTTAGTCCAGTTCTCGGTCCAGTCATTGTATGGCAAAAAAAGGCCAATAGAAAAAATAATTGGCGATTTCTAGAATATTCTCTACAATAAATACAGATAATATCACTCTTTCGAGGAAAACAATATTATTGTACTAAAATTTGGCACTTGTTAATTGTGTTGTAATTGTATCTGTCATCAATTCATGTTCCATCTAAAAAATCCTAATAAATGCATTCCAAATTTTGCGATGAAATTAAAAAGATGTAGAGTATAGGTATTTGAAAATCAATTCCTTTACTAAATTAACTCTCCATCCTACGCATTAACGTCAAATCAAATTTAATTAGATAGGTTGTGGAGAT
>NW_022171187.1:0-59639 GCF_008802855.1 Photinus pyralis | reverse complement strand
TGTCGGCACCTGGGTAGCTTTTGCTGTAAATTACCTGGTTTCTAAATCTCTCTTTCACTAGAAATGTAGTCTATTTAATGTTTACCTATATCGCTCTGCTTTATCCGCGTATATCTTCTACGCCTTGGTTGTTAGGTACACCATAATATGTTAGTTATAGATAATCTATGTTTAGTTATAGTTCGTTAATTGTATTAACCGGCCCCCCTATCGTTTCTCTTGCCTTGACTGTCGGGTCCTACTATAATGTCTTTCCTTCCATCTCTTACTACTGCGTTCCAGTCTCCTGTGATAAAAAATTCCCTTCGCTCCCTTCAACGCGCTTTCTGCCTTTTTAAGTTAATTCTACAATCTGCCTACTCTCCCTAAACTCCCCATATTACATGCAGTCGCAGAAGACGTTTGTTGCCCTTCTCAGACTCTATAAAGTTAATGATGCTGCGTGGGATACAGCAGTGAGGTATTCTGGACCATTGGTCCTACCCACCCGGAGTCCTCTTTGTTTTTAAATACGCCATTACCATTTTAAAGCTGTGGAAGATGCGCTTTCTGGGGAAAGATTCGGTGGTGGTTTCCAGTGGCCTTTCACCTATAATATAAGGTGTATGGATTGAATGCTTGCAGAAGGTCCTTCCTTGGCGCAAAAAAATTGCGCTGTTGCACGACAATTGTAGGATCCACAAGACTCGAAATGTGCACTCAGGCTGCGAAAGCTTTCGGATTGAATTAAATATGTCGTTAATTGAGTGGGGTGTGGGGTGCAGAATTAATAAAAATGAGCTGCCGGTCGCAATTGCGTTAAACCAGAAAAGAAGAGCAATGCTACGTGAAAAATGAAAAAGGTGTGGATGGGCTCAAAATTAGAAAACAAATAAATAAGTAATATGCGGTACTAACAAATATCTATAAGGTTTAGAATGTAGATATAAAAAAAATCCGTTTGAGTTTAACTTTTTTGAAAATTTCTGTAAAAACCTTATATGATTTAGTACTTTTGTTCAAATTTTGAAGTAATAACGAGCTCTCTTAAAAAAATTCCGCACAATGGTTTCATATGGATGCTAAACATAGTAATTGTCGTTTTATTAAAAAAGGGACATTAGGTACCTATATGAACTAAATGGATAGGTTCACTTAAATAGTTGTTTTTTGAAATGGGAATTGATTCTTTTCAAATTATTATTAATGGTTTGGTTTGTTCATATAAATTGCAACTCGCGTTAGTAATTATGCGACTGTTTGATGTTTTATTTCAGGGAACGGTTACCTCAATATAATCGTCTGGTTCTCCAAACGCTCCTTCAACCATTTGATTCTGCAATAATTTTACTTTTTCCAAAATTATCTCAAACTCCGGCGGAACACTGAAATCTTGGAAAGGTAAAGCTAACTTTACACCACCATCTGTAACATCAGTCGATAGTTGAGGTCAGTAGTCACAATAATAATGTACTTACCTATATTTGACAGATCTGTAGGTTCTTGCTGGCGGATGTGGGTCAAAAACTCATTTAAATGTCTAATTTTTGCTTCAAATTGGCATATTAGGGGCGACTTTAGCAGTTTGCTTACATATTCGTCGTTTAAAAATTTTAAAGTTCCGTTTATGATCTCACACTCATTTCTATACACATCCAAATTGTCGTTTTGGTATTCCTGCGAACCAAAACAGAATTACTTACGTGGATAAGTGCTCAAGTAGGTACTTACTTGAAAGGGTACGAAAACGCTTTCTTGGACATTAAAGTTGCGAATTTCAGTCAGAGCTTTGACCATTTCATTTTGAAGTGAATCCAGCATGTGTCGATTATCATCATATCCATATAGCGGTTTGAGCTTTTTGCGTACACTTCGTACAGTTTCAATGTTAGTATTTCTTATGGCTTCAGTTTGTTCCCATAGTTTCCTGTAGGATTCTTGAAGGCTTTCGATTCTGTTTTTATGATGGTGCTTAAGTAAATTAGATGAAAACTCCACAAACATCACGTGCGTGGACTCTAACAGATCCAAAAGCTCTGCGTGTTTTAAAGTAAAACAAACTGCTCGAAATTAAACCTAAAAATTACCGTAAACCATATTGAACCACAGTAGCTCACATTGTTGATGGTAGCAATTATATTTCTCCAAGACCTCGACCATTAATTTGTCGTAAGAAGGCGGCACACTCTCGCTGTTTATAATTTTGACATGTTTGTCATAAAATTCCTGTTTATAAAAAGCGATTACTGAAGAGTTTTTCTAAGAATGGGGGAGCAAAAAAGAACAAGTCGCGGAATTGATCCGTCTAAAATGAAAATTTACACCGACTCGTACGAAAAGGAAAATCGTCTTCGTCTCAAGTGGTTTAGGAGGAACGAAGAACGTTTGGTGGCGTATACGGAGAAGCCCAACACCAAAACTGTTCCGCAAGAATTATTACACGAAGTTGCGAGTAAACGTAAGATTAGTTATCAGGAAGCAGAAAGACATCCGAGAATCCATATTGATGATGCTCCACCCCCTCTGGTCGATCCAAACTCAATGTACAGTACAATGAAACCGGTCGATCCCCAGATAGCGAAACTAATTTACACAGGTACCCAGGTATCTATGGTTGAAAACGGGTTTGTTTATGTTTTTTGATAGGAACCCAAAAGGACGGACGGATAAATTACCTACACGAACGCGTCAAAATTATACCCGAAGACAAATATTACTTTGCCGAGGTAACGAGTTGGCGATACGGTTGGAACATGTGGAATAGTGCAAATGTCGCAACGCCAGTTAGATATGGAAGATGTCAAGTGATCAAGGCCTCGTTTTATCGAAGGAATGGAGTTGCACGGGATCCTGATTGGTACCAAGAACCTGCAACTCTCAGCCCTTGCATATGTGACCGTTCATAGCTTCGCACTCACTTTCGCATCTTGTTGAACATTCTTCAAAGAGTCTTGAAGAAATTTGCATAGTTTGGACATGAAGCAGTTTCCTTGCGGTTCGTGTTCAAAAAGCATTTTGGTGTAATCAAAGCGATTAGTGACAACAACTGCTTTCTCCTTCTTTGTCTTTTTGTCTTTTTTGACACTTTTCTTGTCGTCCGTTGTATCAGTTATTTCGACGGGAAGCATTGAATAATTAATGTTTCGTACTGAAATTTGAACAATAATATTTTTTTTAATTGTCACGCGCACCATTGTTTATAGGTTCGGATTGATAGAGATAGCTCATTAATTGCAGAAGGCCATTGCCAAGTGCCTGAAATCCAGTCTCATACTCTTTCAAGTTTGCTACATCGAAAGGTTTGGTTTTGAAGGACTCCAAATCTCTCAAGTTGTCTTCGGCTTTCTTAAGGTAGAACTTTAAGTTAAACGTTTCCTTTTTTAAGTCAATTTGAAGATTCTGATTTACAGTCATGTTTATATCTTTAAATTGGAGTTCTTCTAAGCTCATTGTTATACTAAAATGTTTCCTAGTTGGTTTCGCCAATATGCAGTAACATAATATGTTTGATGTTTGATTATATTATAATCAAAGATCTCAAATTACGCAATATAGTTTTCTCTAGAATAAGTTAGGCAATAATTTTGGATATTGTTATAGATAAAAGGCTATAGCATTGAATAAACATTTTTTTATTCAATGGCTATAGTCAGTTGATTGGTTGTGAGCTAATTGAGTGAGTGAGTAAGTGAGTTAGTGAACTGACTGATTTTTTTCCAATCGCGATCGGTAAAATAACACCCGATTACCGGCCGTTTTGTATTCAAAAGATCTTTCTTGATCCAGTTCCGCCAGTTTTTTCCATCCAAATCTGTTTTCCTAAGCAAAATAAGTGATGCCAAGATGTTGTAAAAACAGCAAATGAAACCGATCAAGTGATTTGAGATCTCCGATGATCAAAATGTAGTCATCATACAAAGGAAGAATTTTTGCTACTTCTGCCTTTACTTGAGCCGTCATTTTCTTTTGTTTTACTTGTATTTCTTTTTTGACGCGTTTTAACTGCGCCTTTACCGTTTTCTCCAATTTTTTTAATTCTTGCGTAACTGTCTTTACTTCATCACTGTGATAGTTTCCATCTTCGGAAAATAATCTAAAAGTAAAGCATTAATGAAATGTATATTTAAAAGAAGTTATCGGACATGCATTGAGGAACCAAAAAGGTCTTTAATTTATTGATTTGTGGATGTTTTGTGTTAATTTTTTAAAAGTAAGTTAAAAATTCGTATGTTTTGGATTTGTGCGTGTCTACTCACGTTTTCTCTATACCTATTTTTGCGTAAGATTAATGTAGGTATTTAAAATTTTCAAACAGTGTCAGATGGAAGAGAAATTCAGAGATATATATATATGATCCTGCTTGAGTAGTTTTTATCGACGATAAAAATTGTGTCTTTTGGAAGTTCATTTAAAAACGGTTTACTTATATCCGTTAATACAGAGGCCCAAAATTTTGGAAAACAGTTCAAAATAATTCATATGTGATAAAGTATGTGCAATTTAGAAATCGATCATCAACATAAAATCATTTTGGACTTTAGACACAGAATGTGTATAACATAAACATTTTTTGTATGGACAGGGTGCTCCATAAATGTGGTATGAGACTTTGGTATTTTAAATGAATTACTCTGTATCTTATTACAATTATAAACTGTTTTTAAAATTGTGCATACTTTCATCATGCATACAAGTTACGAAGAAACGCGTACGATTTTTCGGAGGGTAATTTTTTGCCACTCAGGTCGCATTCAGAAACCAGCCGATGTCCGGCTCATATTCAATAGCACTGACCCTTGAACTCGTAGAAATCGATTGGCGAAGGTTTGATATCGCGGTCTCTTTTCGATCTCGAGTTAAACGAGGAAAACAGAGAGAAATCATTACTCATAATTATATAAAATAAAAATAAATAAATTCCCCTAAAAACCAAATTTCAAAAATTTTATATTGTTCCAAAAAATCACTGTTTGCGCGCGTCAACAGAAAGAAAGATGCTATAAGCTAATTAATAGTGTGCTTAATAAGTTATTGTAAAAAAACGTTTCGTGACGAAAATTTAGGGCGTTAAGCTTTAAGAAAAAAAAAACAAGAAAACTTGTTAATAGTTCTGGATTCCAAATTTTGTTTAGTATCTTGTAGCATTTAATACAAACGCACTTTTTCCAATAAAAACTAAATGTGTAGGTTTAACAGTAGCATGCTTCCGTTAAAAAAAACGGTACGCCAATGGTTTTTTCTCAAATAAAAATTAATTTTCACAAATCGTTTATTTGAAAGAGAAGCACTCTTTTGATTTTTTTCTAGATTCCCCCTTTTTGAGTAAAAAAAATAAAACCTATCATTGTTCGCATTTAAAATAATTGTATGCATGGTTTTATTTATTTACCAATAAACCATTATAACAGACTTAAAGTGGATTAATTTATAACAGTAATTATTATACAAGAGCATCGAAGTTGGAACTGACTCGAAACACAATTCTGTTTGCTTATATAGCAAACAATATTCTTTCTAGAATGTTTTCGAGTACAACTCAGGAAGCTTTATCGCCGATGACTAATTTTTCAGCGGCACATAAAAACATTATACACGGACTACTGCAAAAGAAGCGAATATTTTAGCACAATAATAACACTATTCAATGGGACTGGTCCATAGCTTTCCAACAATATATTCTGCTACTTACTTCATTATCAAGATAATTCCACCGACACCACCAAAAGATGCTCGTTGAAATGTTCCAGCATTCATTTGTAAGTACTCTCTCACGGCACTCTAGGGCTCTGGCGGAAAAAACGAGAAGGATACAACCGATCTTCATAAGGAATTCGGGATGGGGCCCCCAATTACTTTTTTATTTAGCACCAGAACCTCATTTAAAATGTTCGCGTGCTAAAACAGCATCTCAGGGAATAATTCACTGTAAAAGAGAGGGGGGGGGGGGTCTCCTCCTTAAGACACAAAAACTTGAAATCCGCCTGGTCCATTCTCAAGATATTGGAGATATTTATTGCCCAAAGTTGAGGTGGAGACTTTTTCCCCAAAAATGCGTTTGGAGAATTAAACACGTCGAGATTTAAAATAATAACCCAGTCAGCAGCGGGTTTTTATAAAGATTTAAATTTTTCAATTAAGATATTTGTGACAAAAGATACGGTGATTGCGCCGACGCCGACTACCTGTTCTCGCTTTATTTAACAATTTGCGGTGCAATATTTGACCAAACTTTAAGTGGAGTGGTGTATGTAGCGTCGTTCCAATGGTAAATGAGTGAGTTATGGTCCATATTTTGGGGAGACTGAACCAATAAGGCCAAGGGTGAGTTTTTATCGTTATTTAAATAGGTACACCGTGAGTCATTTCTAACATGTTACAATCTAAATGTTGATTTCTCATGAGGTGGCGTAAAAAAACAAAAAAGGTAATTGTTAATCATACGATTAAATTAAAACCCCATCATAAATGTATTGCGATTCTATACTTTCGTTACCAAAATAATAAACATGTGTGTCCATTAGAGATACGGCGTTAATGATCAACAGATGTGCGGTTGCAGTAAACTGTCCCAAATGATTTTAGGTATATTTGGAAATTTTTCAATTTAACATTTCACATTTGTTACGTAACTGTGTTTAGTGTTTTCAAAGTGTTTAGAGAGCAAAAAGGATTAGTCAAAAAAGTATTTCACGTAAAAGAAATTCCTTCTGTTGAATGTTGAAGAGATCAGACATGAAATTTTAAAGTCAGATAGGTAGGTGCCTTTAAAGATTTAGATCGCTTTACAGCGACTTTTCCAGCGAAAACCGAACTTTGTTTTGGTTCATTTTTCGTTGTTTTTTGTTTTTTATGTAGTACAATTTTCACTCCGTCGCGAAGATGTAATTTTGAGGAATGGGGCCACGGTGTATGTTATGTTAGCTGCACTGTGTATGAAATGTCCAGCGCAGAGTACCTATGCCAAACTTTAGTTTTTTGTTTGTTATTGTGTTATGTTATTTTCGTTTCGTTTTTGATTAGCGGGCGTGCCTGAATTTGAAATGGTGCCGCAATGTTAAGATGATAAAGGTATCCTATGAAACTGCAGGGTTTCCACAAGAAATCATAGGTTTTCATTAGAATTTGTATAGTTTCAGTATACATGCTTTATTAACGGGCGGCCAGGGTCGTTCATGATTTTAGACTTTCGGTCCGTCCGTCTGTATACGTGATAACTGTCGCGAACGTTTTCGAATTTTCCAATTCTGTTTTCCGTAATAGGTAGACAATGGTCAAAGGATTAACTGATTAAATTTGAGTCATTTGGGCAAAAGAATGCTATAAAGCAAACAAGGGTCACAAATTAATTATTTGCTGCAAGTGTACTCCCTATTTCGTAATAAAATAAGATTAATTAAAAAGATGAACTACGTTTTTTAGCCAATGTTATTTTACTACGAACTAGGGAGTACACTTGCAGTAAATACTATGCGATCAAAAATGAGTTACTGTCTAATCACCTTTGGAATTTTTGGTTACATGGGAAATCGTACCAAACTCGAACTTCCAAAGGCGACTCGACAGCAACTCATTTTTGATCGCCCGTTATTTAATTTGTGAGTTTTGTGACAATTGTTTACTTTCTGGCATTCTTTTGTTTTTTTTATCGGCCTACTCCGGTGTACATGTAATTAATTAATGGGTACATGGCCCCCTCGTTATTATGTAAATTACATATAACTTATTTGAGATTAGAATGTAAAAACTAGGAAATCCAAGATATTTCGAAAACTATCAGAGATAGTTATAGGACATTATTATCAAAAGTTGAACGTTTTTGGAGGAGCTAAAAGATGACAGAAGTATATACAGAGAGTGTTCCATTTAAAAAAGTGAGATTTTTATATGAAGCTTAGATTATTACTGGGAGTTGCGTGCAATCTAAATTTCTGAAATCTCTAAAAAGAATCATGATACTTTGTTGAATTTTCCTTGTATTAATTAATATTAATTGATTAGAAAGGCATTCCCTTGGAAACCCTTCTCGCATTTTTTTACACCTTCTCACCTATTTGTGCCACATTAAAATTGTTTTTTAAGTCAAGGATTTAACCAAATTTCACAGGGATTTTTTAATTTTTACTTTGATGTGTTCCGAGACTCCGCTGGAGTCGTCTCATAGTCTTATTCACATTTTTAAAATAAGGAATTTTGGAGCGCCGCAACGGCATAAAACTTTTTTTTCCAATAACAACCTAAAATGTTTGTTAAGTTATTGAAAAGACCTTATTTTTTTGTGTACAATCTACAAAAATTATGCTAGGTGAAAAAAATGTCAAATTTAAAAAACAAAAATTTGTTCTGCAATTTTGATTTCTTAAAAATTTTGGCATTGTACATTCGGCATAAGAGATATAAAACCGTCAAAAACTTTTTTATTCGTTTCTAGCGCCCTGGCGTAGTACAACTGTTTTTTATAGTTGTAGTTGTAGTAACCCATATTTTTTTAAATTAACGATCGGAGTATTAGTATTAACCGGGAACAACGTTGCTTGAATGTAGACAATAAATGAATTATTAGTAATAAACACAAACAAAAGTATAAAAAAGCGCGCGAAGTCTTAACACAACAACGTGGAGCTCGAGTATTTACGGAAACGAAAATAAATATCGAGTTATATCGTTTTAAAGCAAGCATTTTTGCACAGAAAAGATATCAGTTTCAGGGGATCATTTATTGGGATTGATCTGCATAAGCGAGACGAATTGGGGTGTAGCGGTCATTCCTTTTCTGAGTTGCGACTATCTGTTCCCTAACCTTATATTTCATTCAATGTTACTTAATTAATTTATATACAGGGTGTTCAATTTGTCTTAAAGACAGTCGATTAAGGCAGAAAACAGGAGACATGAAGAAAACCTACACATTTTATTGAGTATTGTCGGAATATAATTAACTTTCATGAGAAACGTTTTTGTCCTACACTTACCATTTTTTGAAAACACTTCTAAAAGCGCTATGTTTGCTTTGAGACAGGAAGCTGTTCTGTTAAGAATTTGGCACATTTGTTTTTTTTCGCGAGGGCGAATTTTCGGGGGCCAGTTTTACAGGTCGAATTTACTGCACACGATACATACGAGTGCAAGGTACTCTAGAGGCCTCCACATTAAAAATTCAATTCCCTATACCTCCCTTATATTATAACGTAAGCAAGATGTGGAAAGTTAAGTACAATCAAGCACAAAACAAGCAAAATCAACGTTTATTCCGTTTCAGTTTTAGCATGCCCTTTTCAGACCTACCTACCTAATGGCTTTAGAGAACTGAATCGACGATAGTTTAATTTTGGCCATCTGAGTATTATACATATCATCTAAAGGCTTCATCGCGCACTTTAACTTTTCGTGACAATTACTACTGCAATAATGTAAATTTTGTATGCCGGCTTTTGCCTTATTCGAACAATTAGCTTGCTTAATTTTTAAATGTAACGTAGCGACGTTTTGCTTGTAATCATTAATAATTACTTCACACTCCTTTTCTAAATTCGTAAAAGAAGCTTTAATGTCCATTATTTGTTTTTCGGCGCCCTAGCAAATAAAGATATCATGCTAGAATAAATCTCAAAGTTGGTTAGTCTTCCCCAAAGTGTGAGAGGGGGTATAATTTGGAGAAGACAACAATTTTCAAACCGTCTCAAAGTAGCATTCATAAATTACTCACTGCTATATGACCACTTAATCTCTCGTTGTGAATTTTCAACTCGGCGAGGCGAACTTCATAAATACCACATTTGATTCTTTCATATTTCGTGTTGTGTATTTCCAATTTCACCTCCAAGCGTTTGGCCAACTTTTTCTTGGCGTCACTAATCCACACCTGTGCATGTTTGCCGGAATCTTCTTTACAAGATACTTTGAAAAGTTCGATGCCTTCTTGTAATCTAGTCGAGGGAAGAATCAAAGCGGTAGCGTACAAAGAAATTTGCACTCTTACCCGTACATCCAGTTTTGAACAGCGCCAACTTGATATTCGCATTGTTTCATACGTTGAACGATAAAGTTTGTAAAAGTAGAGTTAACCATTTCCTTTTCATCTCCGTCTTCTCCATCTTCCTCTTTGGGGGTTGCATCCTTCTTGAGTTCACTGTACGCAGAAACCTCTCGTGATCTTTGTGACGCTTCCTTTGGAAACTGGTATAGTATCTCACCCAGTTCGGCTATTAGTAGATTTGCCTCGATCAGAGTGAGGTTTTCGTATTTTTCGACAATTTTTATTTCTGTGACGTAGTGCTCTTTGTAGCTACATACCTAATACCTAAGAATATACGGTAAAAAAAGGTCTGTGAACTTACTTATTTGCTAAAATGTCTAATTTTTTAAATACTTCGGTCAATGCGACGTTCAATTTCGACTCTGAAGGTGCTTGTCTTAAGGTGTCAAGAACCATAGTTAACTCAATCTCGCAGTTCTACAAATGAATCTTTTTTATTGCTACTGAGTGATAACGTTGAGTGAAATGAAAAGTAATTCTCACTCAACGGTGATAATTACATTTTGCCATTTATCATTTGATTGCACTTGCGCGTGTACTTCTTTTAAAATGATATTTCTTAATTCGTTCACACGATCAAAATGTCTGTCCCATATTCCACTGGATAACCTAAGAAAAGTGTAGGTAATTTGTAAGATGTTTCTCAGTTTCGTCGTTACTAGTTCCCACTGAACCTAAAATACCTATATCAACCCAGAATTACTCAATGTACAAGTCACCTCTATATTGCGCACATTACTGGTGTACTGTTTTGTAAGTGATTCAATTGATGGTTTGCACACTTCCATGTTTAACATATTTATTATATCGGTATCTGAGTCGTAAGCGCCAGACATTTGTGCACATATATCCTGCAGCTCCTCAAAATAGCCATTAAATACTTCAGCTACAGCGACTTTGTATAAAGATATTAACTTCTTTGCAGCTATGTCTGAAAAGCGCATCGAGAAAGGCCAAGTCAAATGGAATTCACCCACCTAAGGAATTAAAAGCTTCCTGAGCGTTGCTGATCCATCTTTTTCCATTAGTGGAAGAGATGGGCATATCTGATAAGTGCGAAATCATTTCGTTCATCTCGTGTTGTTTATTCAAAATCGTTGTGCTGGCCTGTTTGCCTTGTTCCGTAGCTAAGGTTTCATTTTCACAATCAGATCCCCACAATTTCGTTTGGCTGCAATAGAAAAGTATTGCCGAAGATAATTATGAACGCTCGACTTACTTTAATTTAATTAGGGCATCCACCTTTTTCTCGCATTTACGCGAGATGTAAATTTTGGTAATTTGATGATTATGAAATTTGTATGTGTTTGAGATTTTGTTATGGAGATTTAAGTGAATGTCGAGATAGCAGCGCAAATTGTTGAGTATCATTTGATTGAAATTCTAAAAGTTCACATTAAATGGTAAGTTTACCACGCGGGGGTACCACCAGAAGCTTGTGTTCAAAATAAATCTGGAGTTCGCGTGGCAAAAGGTAAGAAATATTGAACAACTCTCCGTATTCATACTTTAGGACCTCTTTATATCTCTTGGAACGCTCCTTTTCTATCCCTTGCAAGAATGCATAAAATTCTTCCAGAGCCGTTTTATTTTTGTCATACGACTCCTCTGACATGGATTTAATTACCTCAAATTCATCATCTTCAAATTTGTTAGGCTGAAAAACCTGAGCTATTCACCTGTAGTATACAGGGTGGAGCACCTAAGACCCGTCGGATTATAATTCCTTTACCATAAAAGATACCGAAAAAAGTCTTAAGGCAAAATTGTACGCAATTACCGTCGCTATATTTCTAAAATATTTTTGATCACCAGGGGCGTATCAAACTTGCGTTTTTTAATATGAAACACCCTATGTTTTATTAATGATTTGGAACGTACTTGAAAAATACTTATTTTTTTATGTAACATGTTATACCCCTAACTTTAACGATTTCATTGTTATAACCTTTTTTGTCAAAATTTGACAGTTTTTTTTGGATAGAAACTAAATCGCGTAGGCGGCTAAGTTTTGGACTGAGGCATAGGTTAAGACCTCTTCTACAGTCACATAATTTTTTTATGTACTTTATCACAAAAGTAAAATTTTTGATTCGTCAAATGTCATATTTTTTTAAAATGTCAAATGTCACCCCCTTAAAATTATACCTCTGTGTAACCAAAGCTATAAATTTTCCACTGATATAAACAAAACCACACATTGCTTAGGAAAATTTCTGAGAAAGACCAAGTCTAAACACCAATTTGTAAAAAAAACCCATTCTTTTATGAACCCAAGTGTGTCATGATGAAACAAAAGATGTTCAATTCTTACAAGTTAGGGGTATAACATGTTACATACAAAATAATTATTTTTCAAGTAGGTACGTTCCAAATCAGTAATAAAATATGGGGTGTTCCATTTAAAAAAACGCAAATTTGGTACGCCACTGGAATACGGCACGTTTAGAAACATGCCGGCGGTAATTGCGTACAACTAAGACTTTTTTAGGTATCTTTTATGGTAAAGTAATTATGATCCGAGGGATCTTAGGTGCTACACCCTGTATATTAATGGGGTAAGTACCGTGTCGACTTCGCTTTCTAATCTAGAGATTACTTCCAAAACGGCGTTGTTATTCTTATGCAGCTCTAGCTTAAACAGCTCAGCTCTTTGGCGTATTTGCATTTCCAAGTCTAGGTCGATTTGTTGGCAGCGTTTCAGGACCTCACTTTGAACTGCTTCATGTCGTTCTTTTCGTTTCGCATTAAGCTTTTCAATAATTTGGGAACCTTTCGGGGCGGAATCTGCAAATTAAATATTTTATACCTACTGTCATTGGAAGCGAATAGAATATTTTTTAACCTAATCTTCTGATTTTGTGTAAGTGTTGATTTATTAAGCGGCAGAGCAAAGCCATGCAAACTTTATAGGGGAGTCGATGGTGTCCGTCTGTCCATCCGTGAACACGATAACTGTCAAACGATTGGACCAATTTGGTTCAAACTTTGCACAGTTAACATGTATACCACATGTAGCAATCCAATTGAAAATGGGTCAAATCCAATGACCCCGTAGAGTCACGCCGAGGTGCTCTGCCGCTTTTTTAGATGCTCTTTAGAGGTTTATTGCTTTTTATCACTCCATACTGGGTCGGGATGTAGAATTTTCCAGTGGATTTTCAAGAGGAGATTAGACAACAATTATTAGCATATTGTTTTGTATGGAGGTATATGTTTATGGTTGGTTTTGAAGGCAACTGTAAAGAATTTGGGGGAACTTTCACAGAAATCCGAGGTATTGTAGAAGTATCCACGAGGAATGTTTGTATTGACTGTGTATCACTGGGTGCGGGTGTAAATTAATTTGACCTTTCACCTTTCATGGTATTCTACTTAGGGGGGACGGGCATGAATTATTTCCCGAGATGCTGTTTTTGAAAGTACAACATGCATTAACCAATTGGTCTCACATTTTGCATACGCATGCCTTTAGTGGTACCAAATAAAACTTTTAAAAATGGGAGGGGGGTGGTAAACATACGTTGTTTATACAAACTATAACTTTCCCGCGTGACTTTTTCGAGATCAACGGGCGACCGGGCCACGAGGGGAGGGGGAATAATTAATTTGATCTTTCATGGTATTCTAATTAAAGGAACCGTTTTCCTCCAACTACCGTCCTTCTTTCTGACCCCTTATCAAAAGATAGGAGTGGGGGGGAGAGTTGAGCTGGTTTTAACCTCCATCCACGGTACTCCAATGAAAGGTCTCAACGAAAGGAATTATTTCCTACCAACCGTAGTCCTCCTCCTCGGCCCCTTATCGTGATCGGATATATTCAAGTATTATATCCCAAGTGCACGCCAAATACCTGAGTATTTCGCGAGTGCACGTAGTGCACGAGCGAAATACTCAGATCTGGTATTTGGCGTGCACGAGGGATATACGGGATGACTATTGCCCTCAGAAAATTTCAACCAATCATATTAATGCATATTACAGAAATCACCTAGTAACAGACAAATATCCTCGGGAATTCATGCACTTGTGCAATACCCGCGGGTATTGCTTATGTGTAAATACCTAAAATGAAACTTACACAAATAATTCCAAATTGTATTTACGAAAATTACAATTTGTAAAATGGCAATTTGTAACTGAACCCATGCTTATTTTCGGTTTCATGATGCTTTTTGAAAAACCATGTCTTTGAAAGGATCGAAACAAACATTATATTCTTCTTATCTTGCAAAATTTTTGTCGGGCAATAGTCCCTTATATCTCCAGAACGTTTTGTCGGAAGAGGGTGAGGATACTCATAAAGGGCGATTGGGACGTCTGCAAGATCCATTGGTGATGTCAAAACTTTTAGAGCGAACCTCTCGAAAACGGTTTGTCGGAGGAAAGTACGAGAAATCTATCGGTGAAGTTGAAGCAAATACCGTGACAACGAAGTGTAGGAAGAGGGTGCCCAGAAAAGGCTAGTGAAACGTCAGAACGAAACATATCTGCATGTGATGTCAAAGCTTTCAGTGCAAATATCTGCAGAATAGAGTGTCGGAAGGTTTTGAATGTATGTCAAACGGCCTTAAAATAGCTTTGTAAATACACAATAATAAGCATAGTACTTCATTACTTATAAAAGCTTAACCCATGGCGTAACAACACGGAAAGCAGCAAGTGCTATTTAAAGCAAAACATACCCCAATCGGAGGGTAAAGCTTTGACACTCCATATTTCCCGTTCCTTTCTAGTCGGTACATGAACTGGAGGCAAAAGAAACTCTCTCGCGCTGAATTTTTGATTGCATTCACTTAGTCCCACACTACTTTTAGACGTACAATAAGAGCTAGCCTCGGATGAACCTTCTTGCATTTCTTATATGGCTTAAACTGACAATCAACGCTCAAAAAACATTTGCACTACCTTGATTTTATTCAACTAATACTACAATAACAAATTCAATAAATACAATATCAACTAGCACATAACAAACCTTTATTTAATCTTTCTGCTTTGGTTTTAGTCGTTTTCCAAACATTCTTTGGCTTTCTTGGTTGCCATCACTTTCGTACTCATCTACGGCTTGATTGTCGGCATAATCGTCGTTTGCCTCAAAATCATCGGGATTTGCGCTATCTTTCTTGTGTCGTATAGAGGAGTTAACCTCAAAATTGGCAAACTCCTGCGTATCGGGCACGTATATCTCCAAGGGAGTTTTACTATTCGCGCTGTCCTGCTTGACGTTGCTTTTTCCGGCCGTTTGCAATGAGGCCAAAGTTTCGGCTGCTTGACGATTAGGTAAGCTGGTGTAATACACTGCCCCTTCGGAGGACTTGTCTTGTATGTCGGACTTTGATTCGACGCCGTTACCCAAATTTTCATCGTTTACATCAAAAATCTCCTGAATGAAGGGTTCGGTTTGTCCCTGCACCATTCCTCCTGGAAATGCGCCACTGTCTGCGTGTCTCTCGTAATTGTACATCTGCAACTGAGGGCTGGTGGTAAATGCTGTCTTCTGCATCTGATATTGGGGGTGTGGTTGCAAGACCTTAATCTGGGAATGGCCTAATAGCGCGTTGTATTCGTTCGCTGAAGGTTCGTGGGGTTGCTGCACCAGGGTTTGAGAGACTAAAGGTACGTCGTAGTGGTTGTATAATTGCTGCGGTTCTTGTTGTTTTTGAGTTAAATGGGCGTTTATTAACTGGTAAATTTCGTGTTGGGTTAATGCGATGTCAGTTTGTTGATCTTGGATATTGGTAGAATACGAAGGAGTTTCTGGGGCGCTTCCAAATGGTTGCTGTTTATAATTGTGTGCCTGTGCCGTTGAAAAATAGACTTGTTGGTCTCGGAAATTCTTGTGAGCATTTTTTAAGTGATCGTTTGGTTCCGTCACCTGATACGAATGGAGATTTGGTATAGTTGAGAGTTGCTGTCCTTGTTGAATGTAACTGTACGCCGGTCGTTGTTGTTCTTCAATAATTGCTGGCCGATCGGCTGGGCTTAAATTCGGAGCAGGTATTGTATGAATTGGTCCCTTTTCGCCTACTTGTTTGATTGGAAATGTGTGAGATGGTATCGTATTAGTTTGTATTTGATAATCGTATTCAGGAACGTTGTTAATTTGCTGTGAAAATTGGAAAGGTTTCTCTTTCTTGATTTTTACGGGTGCCGGCTGCGGAAGATGCAGCGGTTGGTGGTGAATTTGGTTTTGATTTTGCCATATGTTTCGCACTGGAATTTGAGAATTTAAAACTGAGTGACCCAAGAGAGCGGGAGCTTGTGGTTGTAAAAAATTGGGTGGAATGTGTTCTAAGGGAATGGGCCGCGGTGGTCTTGCTGTATTCCTTGATGGTCTGTTCTGTTCCCATTTTTTGAAGTAATGTGGAGGTGGAGGCTGTCTTGAGGGACGTGGTGGTCCTCTAGGTTTGTATCTGTAATCCATATTCGCACTGCCTACTTGTTCCAACCATATCGTTGCCAGAAATATTACAGATGATGCAAATAATTGTACCTGAAAAATAAAGAAGGGCACATTACTTAATGTGAACAATGTGGTGTGTTCAATCCTTAAACTGCCTAAGCTACATTAATTTGTAAAGTATGATTACTGATTTTAACATTTAAGTATCAGTTGCGTAAATTTTGAGCATATATTTTAAAATTTAAATGGGTACGTCTTGTACATTTTTGGATATTACGGACAATTTTATACCTGATACTTTGTTTACGATAATTTATACGAGATTGGCCAGAAAAATAATAATTAACCGACATGTTGACATTTAATTAAATGAAATTAAAGAAAATTGTATAATATTTTCATTCAACCGTTGCAAATTATTGTAGTCATTTGGAAAATATACAGGCTGTTTCACGCAAACCGTTACCTAAAAGTATTTAGACTTATTATTAATAATTTAAATCTGTAAATTTGCATACCAACATAGTTTTTCGTGATCGTGTCTTTTCCGGTTGAACCGCAAGTGAATAGCAAGTTTTTTATTTTAAATAGAACACCCTATATTTTAGTGCATTTTTGATATTTACATGACGTTACAAAGGTTTTCAAGTTATTCAAGATTTTTCAAAATTTTTGACGTTTGACTGTTTCTCCTTAGCGCTCCGTTGACTTGAATTTCAAAAAGTCTTCCAAAATCAATAATATTGACGTGATGCTACATGCGTATGATTTAAATTTTGATCGTCCTTCTATAAGGTGTTTTAAAATTAATGGTCAAGTGTAATAACTTCGAACCTTTTCTTTTTCAAATGGAACCTGCTTTAATTTTTGGACTTTCAAATTCTTAGGAGGCCTTGAATTATACGCATTATTGTATCATCCTTGGAAACATTACCTGGGAAAAGCTACTGGTTTCAACTTGACGGCGCGCCGGCTCATTCTGCCCATGACGCTTATATGTATTTGAACATTTTGGAAGACAGGTTAATTAGGCCTACAGATCCGCGCTATTGGTCTTTTAGATCTCCAGATATAACACCAATGGACTTTTATGTGTGAGGTCTTATAAAAAACAAAAAACACCAGGTGTTTCTCTTGAAGAACTGCAATTTAGGGTTAGAAGGGCTTTTGATGAAATGGAGTAGGAATTCTAGAGGCGACTATCAACGGAAAATCAGAGGATGCCATTATGGATTGAAAAAAACGGTAGTCACGTAAAACAATACCTCAATTGATGTTTGTTTTTTATTTTGTCGTTTGTTATCATGGCCTGCTTCTGTTTATGATTTATTAATAGTAATAGTAAATAGGGTTTTTCGGTCGGTACAAGCGGACGTGAAACGATTATGATCATATTTTCTTTTGCTAGAGCATAAAAAACTATGTTGGTATGCAAATTTGCAGATTTAAATTATTAATGGGAGTCTGAATACTTTTAGGTAATGGTTTGCGTGAAACAGCCTATATACCTACAGGGCCCTTCAAAATATACCTAGGTTCAGTCACTATGATCCTATTTGAAAACAAAAAAAACTGATGTAACGGTATAAAACTAAGGGGTAATTTAAAAATTATTTAAAATCTTTGTTACTGGATAAATTAGGCAAAATTGATTTTCGTAGTATGGTCGTTTTGGTGCATTCATGGCGGATCAGATTAAAAAATCTAATATGATTAATTAATTCCTCTTATAACTTACCGAAAACGACATATCAGGTTCAAAATTGTCTCTTATATGCCCTGATATTTCTTGGTAGTGGGTACATATACCGAACCAATTTTTAGGGGCGGGCGAATATTCTTGCGGTGGTAAAATTTTTTTGGGAGCGACTTTATTTGTGTCATTTCACTCCGAGGAGACCGTATTTCCCATATTTCTCCTTGGTCGGATAAACGGGGCGCTTATTGGTTTACTGGAGCGAGGGTGGCGAATATTTCCCCAAAGTAGTTAGATTCTAGGTACCTTTTTTGAGCCGTTAATACTCCGAAGGAGAGTTTTCGAATGCGATTTTTTCTGATTGATTTTTCGTGAGAGAAAGATTTGCGGTACATTTTTTGATGTGCATATTACTAAACTTAATATTTTGCAATAGTGACTTAATTTTCGGGTGTGAATTTCTTGGGGAGATGTTTTCGTGGCACATGAATATTTCAAAGACGTTCCTGACTGACTGTTTTGCCTAGTGTTACAAATGAAACTTCGGAATAGCCTTTCTGCCACAACTGATACCGAAAACTTTAAGCCAGTCTTAATGAAAATAAGTGAAATTTTTGCGTTGTTATTCTAAAATTAATGACCAGTAGAATCGGAAAATTTGGATACAAAAATGTCGATGATGGTCTCTATAAATTGTAAGGCTTTGATTATTTCAATTATATTGAACATGTGTGACGCGATAAGATTGCCACGTAGGCGGTTGACCCAACACCTTTTGTTAACGTTATCGCCTTTTGCAGCCCAGGTACCGAATTTATAACGCATCATTTATAATTTAAGTTAGTGCCGCGTCGGTTGTGTATGCGAATGTTAGTGTTTTAGTGAGGATTTTCTTGCCACTGAAGGGGTGAGTTTTGTAGTTTTGGATTAAGAAGTCTGTTTGCGAATGCTAGGGGTTAAATTGTCGGCTTTTAACAATATTATGACAGGTAAAAGTTTTGCAATATTTGTTTGGGTGGTCGTGTTGCTATCTACGTTTTTTCTAATTTGTCTTTTGTTTCAGAAATGCACCAAAAATGGAGCTAAGGTCAGTGTCTTTTGTTTTTTGTGCATGCACTTTGTAATTTAATGAGCGAAATCGCTTTTGAAATGAAAAATAATTTTGTTCTTGATTTTCCTACGACCGACGCGCGATGTTTATGTTGTAGGTACACAAAAGTTTATTTTACAAATTTCTGGAAATGTGTAGAGAATTTTTGAAATGTTTGCAATGAAATAAACCTTCGCTGCGTGAAAAAGTTTGATAAAAGCTCTCGAGTGTGAACCTTGTCACTTGCAGGGTTTCATATTTGACGCTTATGTCACTGGGGATCAAAGATGAGTGGCGGTCATGTCGCCTTTGGAAGTTCAAGTTACTTCCAAATTTGATAAATATACCTTCCCCATGAAATTTATTGCTGTAGAAAATGGTAAATGCGAATTCGCATTTACTATTTTCTACAACAATAAATTTCATGGGGAAGGTATATTTATCAAATTTGGAAGAAGTTTGAAACTCCATTTTGAGCTTACAAGATGGATCCCAATTTAGAGTTCAAGTTAATTACGATTTCCCATGCAAATAAAAATTCCAAAGGTGACTCGACAGCAACCCATTTTTGATCGCATAGTACTACGTATGCGTGGTGTTTAAACATGAATCTTGTTTGCATAACGTTTGAAGAAAGTATACCTGATATTTGAACTTGCACCTTGGTACTTACTTGAACTGTTTAAGTTTCACATGACGTTCAGTTTGAAGTTTTGGGCCTGGAAGTTTAAAGGTTGCCTATAAAATAAGGTTGACATTTTGTGTTTTGCAAATTTGAAGACTGGCATTTCCAACCTATAGAAACTTGCTTGAAACTCCAGTTTTAGGATCGAGAACGTTGGCGTTAAAACATTTAAGAAAGCCTGTGTCTAAATCCCGGAACTTAAACTGTGACAATTTTTTACAATTAGACTTTTACCATTGAATAAATTTTTATTCAATGCTTTTACGCTAGAATTTTGTGAATCTTGAGTCTTGAAGTTTCAAGGCTGAAGTTACAAGTGTGGCGTCTGATTCTTGTTAATAATTGCTTTAAATTTTACTACTTATTGGGAGACTTGACAATTGAACCTTACATTTACATTTTAATCCTTGAAAACTTAAATTTGACTTGACTTGTAACTTGGGGTCGAGTATTTTTTACTTGAAATTTAAAACACGAAACTTTCACTGATTACAGTTTGCAGGTTATCCATTACATAAATTTAACTGAAACAAAAATCTTCCCTTAAAGTTGAAAAATAAAATATTGAAATTTCGCCATTTGACGGTTGTGGAGTTGTTTGTAAATTAGATCTGCTTTAACCTCGCTTTTAACAGAACGGAGATGTATTAAAGAAATTCTTCTGTAGGTACACCCTTTATACCTTATTTTAAGGTTTTTTTTTTTGCTTAATGCATTTCGAACAAAGCCATTATAAATCACAATATCAGCAGTTTAATGGGGTTTCTATTTTTAAAAAAAGAAACAATTCTATTCAGAAAGTCGTACCTGTAAAACTGCAAATACAAAATCCGAAAAAAAGTGACTCAAGAAAGACGATTTAACTTTACTACATACTGATTATGGTTTAGTTATTCCCAACCATTTTTAATGAAGAGTGGGAATGTGTCTTCGGTATCTTCATCATCTCCTTCGTTTAGCAAGTACAGATTTTATTATAAAGGTATTTTTTGTCTTCGAAAACAATCTTTATGCTTTTGAGGAACTTATTTATTCAGTAGGATAGGACGTTTTGATGTAAGAGGTAGGTTATAGTTTAAATTTGCCAAAGTTGCGTATTGTGATGCTTAACAAAATGCAGTGTTGAAACTGAAAAAATTCCGACTACTTTCCGGATATCTCCGATCGGGAAAAAAAGCAATTGTGCAAAATCGTTTTTATTTTTTTATTATTTAAAAAGGTAGTTCAAAATAAAGGACACATTATTATGCCCATTTTTTTCCCTCTACTAGTTTTAAATTTCAAGTCTGACGTTTCGTCTTCGGTCATTGACCGTCATCAACTTTGTTTCTTCTTATGTAAGTCATTTTTACTTTTTTGTGTCATTTGATAAAGAATTTGTTTCTAATTTCAAAAATGTAAACGTCACTATCTTTTAATCAGAAATAACGCTATTAATTTGTAAAAACGCAAGAAATTATGTACATAAACTACTCAAGACAAAGTTTTCCAGGCAAAAAAGAAGATATTTTAACAATATTAAAAAAACTGCGATGTTTTCATTTTTGAAATTAGAAAAAAATTCTCTATCAAATGACACAAAAAGTAAAAATTAGTTCCATAAGAAAAAACAAAGTTGATGATGGTTAACCGGAGATGAAACGTCGGATTTAAAATTTAAAACTAGCATCTTGTAGAGAGAAAAAAGTGGCCATAATAATGTTATTTATTTTGAAAAACATTTTTAAATAACTTCAGTAAAAAATAACGATTTTGCAAGTTTTTTCCGGATATCTCCGAAAGTACTCGGAAACTGCATTTTGTTAAGGATCAAAATATGCAACTTTGCCAAAATTAATCTACCTACCTGTCTCTTACAAGTCCCGAGATCCCAATGGTGACCCTCGAATTCGAATCAGTCTGATGTATGGATATATCTTTTTTTACTGTCATTTTCTCGCGAAACTGGATAACGGTTACGTTGCACCGCTTTCTTGGCATTTTCAGTTGAAGTGAGGTCACTCGTATCTACAATGTCCAATTTACCCCATTTGAAAAATGCTTTGGATTCATGGAAACAGATCTATTCAAGCATTCCCCCCATCCGAGAATTACAAAATAAATGGAATGAAATTGTAGTTGGTCGAATCATCCCTTAATTTTCCATCCGAAACTGACAAAGATAGATTTGATGCGTTACAGAACCCCTACTCCAGAGCTTGGCTTCATGCAATTCACACTTGTATACACCCTTTGTAGTAGCAGCCTTAGTAATAATTGATTTTTTATTACTTCACCAAACTAGATATAACAATCCATTAGGAACAACAGTAACATTGATAAAATTCCATTTAACCCTTATTTTAAAGATCTCTTTGGAGTTATGTTTTTTCTATTTATATTCACAATGTTTTCATCATTTAGACCATTATAAAAAGTCCAGATTTTATTTCACTAAACCTCAAATTCGTGACTTACCATTGGGATCTCCGTAGCGGTGAGAGATACAGTGCATGTTAAATGGGGGCAAAGTTGCTTCTTTGACTTCTTTGGCTAAAAAACGCATTTGTAATTTAAAAAAAAAATTTAAAAATGAACCAGATATCACCGAAAAAGTGAAAATGTCAAATTTCGTTTTCATTTTCCCTAGCTTAAACGGTCGGAAATTTACGGTTCCCGTTAGCACCTTCTAGGGGCACTTTTTTCGAAGAATTTGAATCTGTTATCAGAATTTCCATTGCACGCTAGATGTAGAAGTTACATGCTACTACTTACTTATTTTTTATGGGTGCCACAGTGGATTTGTACGGACTAAGATAGGACAAAAAAAGAAATTCATTTTAATTCATCGCCCTCATATCCTTGTTGATTAGGCAAGATCTAGTTACCGTGGTCAGATTCTGCGAAAGAAGTGCCCATATAAAAGTCCTAACCGGAACCGTCCATCTTCGACCGGTTAAGCTAGGGAATATTTCGGTGATCCCAGGTATTTTCAAAGATTTTTCCGAGGAAAAAATTTCAAAAGCATTTTTCTAGTTGCAAAAAAAGGTAACATTGCCTCCATTTAACATACACTGTATCTCTCACCGTTGCGGAGATTGAACCACCCTGTACACAGAAAAAAAGTCTTCCGAATAATTGAATAAAAATTTCTATGACATCACAGCTCTAAAAACTCCGATATAGAAAAACGTTTTTGACAGTTTTACATACCGGGTGAATATTTTAAAACCGAATATAGGGAATTAACCTGGGAAAAAGCTTTTTTTTGCAGATCGTTGTCCTTAGAGGGTTTATAATAACACCAATTGAATGAATTTTTTTTTCTCATCTAATGATATACGAATGAGTTCTTTTTCATGTGTATTTCTCATTATTTTATCAAAAATTGGGTAATAAATCCTAATACCAAAATCGGTGCTTATAATTCATTTTTCTCAATAATACATAATAACGGTACACCTACCATTGCTCTATGCATATTGACCGCTCTGTATATGTTTGCACTAGAGACCCGCTTTACTATGTAAAAACAGACCAATTTAATCGATCCACTACTCCAAATTCCCACAGTTCCATACAATCCTACTCAATTTCACCGAATTGTAGACCTTTTATTAACCTCCATACGGCGAAAAATAAATTCCGAATTTCGTCTAAGAGTGAAAAATCCCAAATGCAAATAGAGAATTTTACGATGGAGAGAGTGACCATGTCAGAAAGTGAAAATTCTAGAAATATTGACTGAGGCATGTCTCGTTATACCAACACTTTAAGCTACTTTGAGGATTCTTCCTCTTCATCCAGTGTTTTATTAATGCTATTTATGAAAGTAAAAAAACTTAAGGTTAAAAATTTTAGTTTTCAATCTGACTAATTACATACTAAAAGAAACTGTACATTAGAATCCGTAACATTTCCTTAAACAATCGTTTTCCTGGATGTGCACATTTTGTAACGTCTAGGTAATTAACCTGTTAACGATTTTAATACCAGACGTGAAACCCGCGCAAGGTTAATGATGCAGGATTCATTAACGAGCATCTTCTCTAACCTTCATCTTCATTTTTTCTCAATGAATGTGATTTGAAAATGTTTAATTAATTTCGTATGGAGTACGATTTAGAATTATTTGTCTCTTCTAAAAACTGACCTTAATTACCTACGTATTTTTACCTTAATTTCATCAATTTTATTTATCATCAAATTGATCTTGTAAGCGTGTTTAGGATCTGGGGGTAATTAGTGAATAAAGATTGGTGTCAAACGAGAAAGACGTACGTTTACTGAAAGTGTACTAATTGAATACTAGAAAATGTAAGAAAGTTTTGCACTTTTTGAATTTGCGACGATTAATTATAGTCAAACGATACCTACTTCATTACACAGAAGGTTAGGGTGGTTTTATGGCAGTGCGTCCAGCGAAACTGCACCCAAACACCAAGTTTATTTTTTTGTCATTCAGCACAAACTTTTCTTCTAGCAATCTTTAGAACATGTAGGAAGAGAAACAGCTGTAATTTGTCGTTTTGGACCACACAGACATCCCTTAATATGAGATATTTGATAGAGTATTGGTTCCCTCAGAAGTGTGGTCGAGTCGTCCTGGGATAAGGGGATATTTATCATAGTTTACTTAAATTAATTTACTTTATAGTACAGGAATGAACAGAAATAACATCTTGAAGTAAGTGAAACGACCCTCTATTTTAAGAGGTAAATAAAGTTTACTTAACTTACCTTCATGATGAATTTGGTTATTATCCTTAAGCAAATATCACTACCGCGGTCATCACCAAACCAAAGCACTTGCTGAAACTACAAGATGTTATACCACACAGTTAGTAAACTAAACAATTAGGTCACTATGCTAACTTATATATCCCTTCTACGTTGGCCATCTTATACCATCTCTAAAGCCCACATTATAAACAAAATATGTATCATTAAGGAATTTATGCCCCCCAGGTTTCGGTTGGTTATGCATAATTAACTAAGGACGTTCCTATATATAGATTTCCCATTGTTTTTGTCGCAATTTCCGCAAAAACGGTCACATTGCTCACATTCCCCAAGGGATGCTAAGGTAACTACAAAAGCGTTACTTACACAAGGTCCTAATTACGAAGATAAAATGAGGAAAAATTCCCGGATTTAAGAGTTGTTTACATCAAGTTTGCACCTAAAGGCGCTTGAAGTATCAGTATGTGGGTTTGTGGATCAGTGGACAGAAGTTGCTTTTAAGTAAACTGCATATATCTACTAGTTTTTTAGCTTTCGAATCTTTTATTTATAGATAACTGACATGACCATTTACCTTCTAATCGGCTACACGGTAAAAAATTAATTATAATTTCGCTCATTATTTAAAAGTGAAAAGTGTTTTCCTTTATAAGGTGATCAGGTTATGGTAAGGAGCGGCGTTATAAAATGAAAAAAGTGGAAATAAGTTATTGTTTTATTACTGTACATAAAAAATTTATAAACTATTCAATTGCCGAAAAGGAGAAAGTTGTGTAAATGAAAAACGATTTATTTTCGGAGGTGGTTTCCAGCGCATTGCGCTACTACTTCGGGTTCCTCGCACGTTAGGGTTGTTTCGTCGAAAAGCGTGCCGTCTCCGCATCCGATGAGACGTGGAAATCCGTTGACGCAGGTGATGTAACGATGGCAGTCGCCGGGAACGGAAAATCGCGGGTATGGCCAGAAACGAGCTGCGGCGGTATGGGATGGCACCTTAGTTGGGCATTTAAATCCGACAACGGCTATAAGCAAACGTTTCAATTTTTTCGGTTGATTGACTCAACGACACCTTACCTTCGGGGTTGCATTTTTCGATGAGTAAATCGGGCCAGTTGCATCCGTGAATTTTATCATCGTAGACTAGACCAGGTTCGCATTGGTGTGGTAAGGGCTCGCCATGGACGCATTTGATATAATGGACGGAACACTCTGGTGTGTCTGGATACAAACCAAATTGGTACTCGCAGCCGGGGGTGCTGATTGGAGTTACTGTTACATAAAACATGTCAGTGTGATTATCATTGCGTATGTACTTACAATCTGCTTTGCGTTCTCCACACTGGGCCGCCCAGTTGTAGTTACAGTGATTGTGTATCGAACCTTTTCCATCGAAAAGCAAACCGTTTTCGCACTGCTCAACCGTTAGGGTTCCATTAGTGCATAAGAAGAACAAATTACACGATTCTGGATGCGGATAAGCGTGCACTCCTTCTGGATTTGGACAAGCGGGTGCGTCTTGAACGAGTACACCCCCTTGTGCTAGAAAGTGAAAAGAATTAAATTTCAAATTCTTTTGCATTCGGCATTATTATTGCGATGAAAACAAAAATGAAATCTATACAAGTGAACCAGATCACGAAAAGGGATAAAAATCTAAAGAAACAACTTTCATGAACTAAATATGTTCAATTACCAGTTGCAACGTAGAGAGTTGACATACAACTTCAACATCGTGTACAAAGAAATCTACAACTACTACTTTTATGCCCATTCACAAATAGGCGTGTAATAACATAGCATTACCTACTTAGCAATTTTGGTTATAGACAAAATTATACAAATTTGTCAAACTCACCAAAAACAAGGGCTGCGAATACCACGGTTACACTTAGGAAGCCTTTCATGCTGAAATATCCTTGATGACTGACCGTAGAACGTTTACAACACTTTCTAGCTGCTACTGCTTCGCACGCCGCCGTCTGTTGGGTACATACCCTTCACTAATTCTATTCAATATTTATAATCAGTGATATACGTACTATGAACCCACACTGCCAATTAACAGGGATCTGTTGTAAAAGCCAAGATAATATGCGGTAATTTCGATGTTAACAATATAAATTCGAAAAGAAATTGAGAGAAAGTTAATGATGTAAAACAACAAAACTGATTTTTTTAAATACTTATTGGTGACATTCGCGATTTCTCCACCAAAAACGGCATTTGACCGGTTTACTTGATAAAGTTCATTAAAACTGGATTACCTTCAGCATTGTTTAAAATTTTCAACAATATTTAACACAGTCGTACAATTTTTTATAAAAGCAATAACCCATTTGAATTTTAGCTTTCACTGCTCTGATTATAGGTAACAGATTATGTAAGCAATACATTCCCTAAATAATCAAAGAACTTTATTTTTCAAATACAATTAATCTAACACACATATTAAGTAATTAGAAAACGTTGTGTAACGTGTAATTAAACCTTTCTTCCTTCGTAGTATTTTTCACTGCAATGAAAACGTCTTTTGACTTTGTTATTAAAAAGAATGCGTACATACCATCCGGGTACATTGTCAGGGTCATCACAGGTGAAAGTATCTTCATTGTAAACGGTACCGACCGAGCAAGATCCTTTTTGTGGTTGAATGCCATTCCTACAGATGTAAAACTTTTGACAGTCGTCGGGATGTGCAAACGTCGGGTGAGGTAATGGTCTTCCATTTGGGCCTGGTACGGGACCATCGGGACAAATAAATCCATCATCAAGAACGTCTAGAATTACGCGAAAATAATTAAAATTCGTGTCTCGTATTACCTAGCAACATCTGCATACTAATTCATTACGTGTGCAAGAATTTTTTATTTTCAAAAGGTTTTTTGTTAGACACGCTTTACTGTTAATTATTAAGGTGCGGTGTCTTCATAGATAAATGCTACTCAATAAACAATCAAATTTGTCTTTTGCTTTGTAAATCAATACCCGCTTATTTTAATTGATTTTTACAGTTATGCATACCTATATTACATAATAATTAATTGGGTTGTCCCTAACACGAACTATCGCTACTTCTTAGGAAGCCTTGAATAAGTTGCGATCTGGTTTTTAATTTAATTGAGTTGTTTTATGATATTGAATATTTTTCACTGGTCATGTCTATATTTTAAGCCCAGCACTTAGTACACGTATGTAACCCGAGGAAACCGTTGAACCTTGCCACCCAAATAGTAATATGATTGTCCAAATAGTCGACCAAAAAAATTGATTTCTGGTATATGACATAGGATTGCTTGTCGAATGTACCTATATAGAACTAACACCAAATCAAATAGTTTCAAATTAGGGACACAGTTTTCTTTTATATCTAGGTGTTTTATAGATACTTTAAAGCCCATTTACATCCGAGCGACCGTGTCATCTTCCAAGATTTTTTATAACACTGAAGCATAGTTAATCTGAATTCGTCTTTTGTTAATATTTTATCATGAGAGAAAAATATTTCTCAAAATTGGTGTAGGTAGTAACCATGGTAATAGAATCAACAACATTAGGTACGAAAAATTAAGCAGCGTATTTTAAGTAGTGTATAAAGGACGTTGCCATTGACGACAAATTTTGTAAGAAACATTGAAGTTTATAGATAACTTAAGAAACGAGGAGTTTAAATGAATCTTAGAAACGGTTTAAAATGTCAGTGTTATAATAGCTATTTATATATCAAGTACATAAACTGGGTCTTTATGGACGAGGCTTTTGCCGTAGTTATTTAAGAAAATCCGTAGGAATGTAAAAATTTGTACAGTTTTTCCCCCATCTTCTCTTTTCGCACAGAAGTCCTCGAGGTCCAAAACTTGAGAAAATCTTTGTTAATCATCCCTGAATAACATCCCCAAGTTTCATTAATTTCCGAGCTTTTTCTATCAATAAACTACGTGTTGACTGGAGTAATTCTTTTGCTTTGGCAAACGCTTCATTAGCAATCTACAGGGTGATATAATTTCACGGTTTTTTTTTTATATCTCCGACAAACACAATTTCAAATACAAACTGTCGGTATCTACTAACAAAAACAAGAGATACAAATAAATTCAGGGTCTACTGGACCATTTCGCAACTACAGAAATTTGATTTTAATTTTTTTTCTCGATAACCGTCGCAGATAGAAAAGAGTTACAAGGGTTCAAAAGTTTCTTACTAAACCAGAAAATGAGTTCCTTATTATACAATCTACCATGGGTACATCGAAAAATAGTTCAGGAATAGAAAATGGAACATTACCCTTGAAAATATCACCCTGTAGATTCTTATTACCATTGACACGACCAATGATTTAAGTCAGGGCCTATAGCAGGCTCTGTGTAAGCCCTTAAACATAACTTATATTCCAAATTTGAGCTAAATATCTCAAAAACTGGAGGAGATATAAGGAAATGCAGTAATCGTGAAATTATAACGCCTTGTTTTAATTTTCTCTCTAGCTCAAACGGTCGGAAATGGATGGTTCTCGTTAGCACGTTTTATCTGTTATAAGAATTTTCATAAAACGCTAGATGTAGAAGCACTGTATATAAGATGTATGTATATACTATATACAATGGTAGAAGCTACAGGCTACCTGGCAACTACTTTCTTATTTCGCCGTATTGGATTTTTTCGGAATGAGATAGAGACCAAAAAAAGAAAGATAATGACGTGTCACACTGTATACTTTTACATATAATTAAAGCCCAAAGGGTTGGTAAGCGTAATGGCTATTATTGACCGCATGACAACGTGAAAACCGTTTCCCAATATTCCCCTGGATAATAAAGGTTTGCATTTTCGGGGTCTGGAAATTAAAAGACTCTACACAGGGCGGTTCAAATTCGTGGTTCACTATTGGGATCTCCGTAACGGTGAGAGATACAGTGTAGGTTAATGCGGACGAAGTTGTCCCTTTTGGTGACCAAAAAAACGCATTTGAAATTTTGAAAAAATCTTTGAAAGTCACCGAAAAACTGCAAATGTCAAATTTCTTTTTCGTTTTCTCTACCTCAAACGGTCAGAAATGGTCTCGTTAACACCTTCTGAAAATAATCGGAGAATCTTCCATAACACGTTAGATGTATACAGGGTGTCAATTTTAAAATTTGCAGTCGGCCATATTTTCCAAACTAAAGAAGATATTGAAAATCGCGCAAAACCGTTTCGGGGGTTTCGAGGGGGAATCAGAATGACGTTATGAGTGACAACCCCTCACCATCCCTTAACCCTCCAGCCTCCCCTCTTCAAAAATCCTAAATGGCAACCCCATCGTTGGAAAGCTACTGAAAAATGCTTTCCAGTGGTACCAATAAAGTCAATATTCATTAAGACAATTTAACAACAATTTTATAATTAATATAATTATTAAGCCATGCCTATGTTCAAGATTTGGTCGCTAAATTCGAAGAAACGAGATCTGTTATCAATAAAAAAGAAATCAACCAACTTAATGAAGTAGCTCAGGTTGAAGTCATTATTAAATTTTTGTTAAATTGTCTCGATGAATATTGACTTTATTGGTACCACTGGAAAGCATTTTTCAGTAGCTTTCCAACGATGTGCCACAAGTATGGGGTTGCCATTTAGGATTTTTGAAGAGGGGCGTTGGGGGGTGGGGGGTTATCACTCATAACGTCATTCTGGTTCCCCATCGATACCCCCGAAACGGTTTTGCGCGATATTCAATATCTTCTTTAGTTTGGAAAATATGGCCGATTGCAAGTTTTAAAATTGACACTCCGTATGTTATAGGGTAGGTACCTACTACTTTCTTGTTTCTTATGGGCGCCATATTGGATTTTTACGAAATGAGATAGAAGAAAAAAAGAAAAATAATGATGTGTCACACTCTATTATTGAAATTTGCGAGAAAAATTTCAAAATGAAGCGATGCATTCAAATGAATTTCTTTTTTTGCCCTCTGTCCTTTGTCTTATTCCGTAAAAATCCAATGTGGCGTACATAAGAAATAAGCCTGTATCTTTTACATCTAGCGTGCTCTGCTCTGGAAACTCAGACTATCCGAAAAAAAGTGCCCATAGAAGATGCTAACGGGAACCGTCCATTTCCGACCGTTAAAGCTAGGGAAAATGAAAATTGGACATTTTCAGTTTTTCGACGATATCATCTTATCTATAGTTATTTTCAAGGATGTTTTAAAAAGTTTAAATGCGTGGTTTAGTCACATAAAGGGTCAATCTTGGCCCCATTTATCTTACACTGCATCTCTCAATGGTGAGCCACGAATTTCAACCACCCTGTACATACCAAATTTCGTGACATTTTTACTATTTTTGTTGTCCGGCAATAATTGCAAAATTGAATTTGTATTCGTCATTCTCACGTTGAGAAACAACCAGATACCAAATTTTATCATCACAATTGGTTACGGACCCCCTTTTACAGGGGTACAAACATCATTAATAGTTGAATTGTTAAGTGAATGCCGATTCCTATTGTAAATACACGTAGATGCGTGTTCAATCTGGAGGTACGGATCTTTACCTACTTTCATTATTGTCTCAAATGTAGGAAAATTTCACTTGCAATTAATAGATAGGTAAAGTGAATTTAATTTCTGTTCAATTTAGAGGATTATTTAGATATTCACATCAGAAAGTACTATCATCTTAAAGTTTAGTAATTTGTCTACAGTAGAAAGTAAGCGCCTTTACCGATATACTGCGCAATAATATTTTACTATCTATTTCTTTTCATCATACAATATGCGAGGCAATATGCTGGCATAATAAAAATAGTACCTATAGCCTATTATACGAGGCGACATTTTTACCACTCGCACATTATAAGGGAGGTATTGCATTGGGGTAAAAAATAACCTCTCGCTTTTTTTAGGGAAATACACTAATTGAACCACCAGGGATCCGAATCAAACAAAATCTCGATGATGTCGGTCCGTCTGTACCCTCATTTCCGACTAAACCGATTGGAACCAAATTTGGTACATTTAGACATAAAAGGGCAAAATCGCGAATGCGCTGGTGGTATCTGTGCTACCCCCACCAAATTTTTATATAATCTTCCTGAATATGACAGATATTTACTTTTTCACATATGTAGGTACCGAGGTAGGTACTTATTCTACTGTTTTGCAATAAAAAGATACCTTTAAAAAATCTTTTGTAGCTATTGAAAATATGTAGTCACTAACAGCATCTTTTTGGATATCTTCATAAGAAAATCCTTAACCTCGTAAGTGTTTTTTAGCTTGGGGTAAAATAGTTGCAGAGTGCTATAGTTCGGGACTATAGGGCAAATTCCTGGAACTTTTCCCACACTCATCTATAACTTGTGGAAGTTAAATTAAGTTGTCATGTAGCCAAATCGTGGATAATTTTTAGTTTTATACTCCTTATAGTCTTCTTCTGCTTCCGTGTTTTTCAACATTAAAACCACTACGAAAATGTGTACGCCACTTGTTCGTGAGACATAAATGCTGTTTGAGGGTTAAAATTATTGCGTTTCGCCATTGTTTTCACGATTTACATAAAAATGTTACCTGATACATGCTTGGCTAATTGATTTGTGATTTTCAAACGCTTTAAGGTGGCGTTTACATTGAAAAAGTGGAAATTTGTTTCCACAATAACTTCCTTCTGGGTATAAATTTTTGATTGAAATAACATTCATTCAAATATATAGTGTTCCGACATTTGCATGAAACAAAAATTATTTAGCTAATTCCTGTATTTTCGCCGGTATTTAGCAAATAAGTTGTTAAGAAACTCTCATGTAAAATCGAGTGTAAAATATACATCTTTCATTTTTATCACACACTAATAATAGTTTGTTATCAAATTTAACTTCATTTATAAGCTTAAACCTTTAGCAACCATCGGTCGTTAACAGAAGTTCATTTTTTTTACTTCGAAACAAAGTTATTGAGGAAATCGCAAGGCAACTTTTGCACTTTTTGTAAACGCCACCTTAAATTAGTTAGTTAAAAGCACCCCAAAAGTTGTACTTTTTCGCACATAAGCTTTATCCACAATATCTGGGAAATCTTCTTGTTGTGAGTAGATAGGCTATGAGAGTTCTGGCCCACTTTTGGTCAAAATCCCATGTTATTTCCCATAAGAAATTCTAAGGTCCATTTCGGTCATTTTTGTATCACTTCTGTCATGTGCGCATGCGCGTCCCGGGCTCGCCGGCAGGGATGTCGTTGGTCGCAGGGGCCGGAGTGTGGTATTTCGGAGAGGCGTTGGTCCGGGCAGCCGGGGTGTGGGAACTTTTACCGCCTCAGCTTAATCGACTTATTTCGACAGCCGTGGTGTTGGTATAGGCTCTCGGGGTGAGGGACTGTTTTTCCGTCCAATTAGTTTCGCTCCTTTTTTTTCGGCAGCCCGGGTCAAGGTTATTTTGGGAGGCATCAGTTCGGATCGAGGTTCGAACCTACTTCCCTGCGCACTTACTGCTGTATCAGAGGTCGGATAACCAACTGCGCTACCAGAACTATTACTTATCGACTGATATAGATGAGCCGTGTCTTTCCGTTTGCCTCATATTTTTGACAGTTATGCTTCTCATAAGCGTTGCGGTAAATTTGTAGGCGCGGGGATTCGAACCATCGATCTTTACATTAGAATCATCCATCTGAACCACTCGGCTACCGCGCCTTAATCATATCTACGTTAAAACAATCATAGGTAGGTAATTACTTGTGCTATTTATAGAATAAAAGGAAGCATTGTAGAAAAAATCGTTCCCCGATTCTCTAATTATTAAAACGAGAATTAGTCGACGTGTTGTTTAGATTTCCTATAATTATATGACATTGCATCATCCAGCTGTAATACTAGGTAACTTGTACTATCCAAGTCGTACGTGTATGGATGTTCTTCATATTCATTTTGCGATTATGGATAAAAATAAATGTTATATGGAATAGACTTCCTGGGATGGAATGTGTAAAAATGATCGGTCAGCTATTATACAATCGTCCTCTCCCTTACTACTTCATTGTTGAAAGCATTGTAAATTTAATTACGAAGAATAATTTCAAATTCCAATACATAAATAGAACAAATGCAATTCTCGTATCATAGTACGCATTCAAAAATTATACTGGGGCGTATTAGAATTCTTTTTGGGGAGCTTCATGGTAATACAAGCGGTATTTGGCAGCTACGGGAATGAAAAAAAAAACGACTGAAGAAAAACTGCGCTACATTGGTAATCTTTCCCGCGATTTTACGTATAGTAACACTTTTGTCAAATTCTTTTTACCACCGCGCACATCAAAAGTTCGTCGGGGAACATTCCAATATAGGAAATGCACCGCGATTTTTTCGTGTCCATGTTTCTGAAGATACCTTCTGCATTAGCGCGCACGCAAGGTTCTTTTTTACTGTGAGTTCGAAATTTCGGGCGGCTATGAGGTATCCAAATACGAGTAAATGCATATCCTTTTTGCGGCAAAGCAATTTATTACATCCCCCAATCTCATAATGAAGCCGCCATGCCTACTTGAACGATTCAGTATTGCATTATTATGTTCACACACTAAAAAGTGTAATTGGTCCATATTTAAAATACGCGTTGCACTCATGGCAAATGCTTACCCCACCCCAACGAGCACCCTGTCGTGTTGGACTGGAGAATGGAGATGAAAGTAAATTAATTTCAAGTTCAAAATATAAACCTATAAACAAATGCAATTCTCGGTAATAAGTATCTCTGCTCGTCCCCGTCGTCCTTTACTGCTCTTGCACAGTACGCATTCAGCACAAACTATACTCGCGCGCACTTATCAGCTTTTGTATTACAATTCATTAGGTATGTAGATAATTATGCAAACCGGCCGTAATTTTTTTACACTACATTTCTCGTGTAAATTTTCCGTATAGCAAAAGTAAATTTCTTTTACCGCCGCGCACATCAAAAGGTCATTTAATTCGTCGGCGAACATTCCAATATGGGAAATGCCCCCCGATTTTCTCATGTGTCTATTTTTGTGAAGGTACCGATTGTGCCTAGAAAAAAAACTGCATTCGAGTGAAAAGTTCATTTTTATTGCGTGTTCGAAATTTCGAGCGGCTACGAAGTCCACTGGCGAAACGGCGTACCAAATACGATTAAATTATCGGAGAAGTGCATATCTCCCAATCTCATAATGAAATCTATATTATCTACTAAATTTTCTGCGCCGTCATGCAAATGCATGAATGACTCTTTGCATTATTATAAAGACGTCTTGCAAGCGTAGGTATTTGTCCCATTGAAAATGATTACCCCAACACGAATTAAAGCGCCTGTCGTGTTCGTGTTGGAGAATTCACTAATGAGCATTCCTATGGGTTTTACCAATGTTTCCAATAATTAAAAATTTTGAAGGCTCCCCAAAAGGACGGAACGTTGAGTATTCAAAGGACAGCTTCCTGACCCCGAGTGGGATGAATTCTCACTCCACCTTTGTCTTTATTTTTGGATATAGCCATTTTTCCTTGTTTGTGGTTCGTTGTTCTTTGTGGTGTGAAGCACCTATTCAATTCCAAAATAGCCGAATTTTCATATTTCTTTCAAAATTTGTAGTGATGTGGGGTAAGAACTCCCTACGTGTGATGATACTGTTTGGTCAAGTTTTTCAAATATGGATTCTAAATGTTACAATTATTTTTGAGAATTTACAAAAAAGTGAGCATTCACCCGATGCGAGGAGTATTGAAAATTACCTGGGGCCAGGAAGCAGGGCCCACTGGTAAAGGAATGGTAATAATTGAATTACTAGCATGAAACCAACTTTTTCAATGGACAAGAGAGTCCATATATGGGGCTGCGAAACAGTCGTTCAGGGGGGAGCTTAGTGAAGACCTAGATTAAACAGCTCAGTGGTCCTTTTGCGGTACACGCATTTGGTAAATACACCGCCGGCGCTTGTTTCAATCTAATCGCTGTCCAATAGCTTTGTGAATTAGTTTCAATTACCACAGATTTTCGGAATCACCTATATATAGGGGTACAAAGCAGAGGCGGAAGCCATTTGGTGATATATCTTCGAGAAGAGCAGACCTCTAACAATGTCTAAAGCGTGTAACTGGGGAAGGTCCTGCAATTGTAGTGACTGTCGACCCACGCTAAAAGAAAAATGTGAAATTTGCTATGAAAGAAACGGATGTCTGGTTGGGAGTACATTAAGGAAAGACAGAAAGGGGATACAATACTACGACTTTAAAACGTGTTGTCAACAATGTTATCATGAAAATTATGGTGAGAGAAAAGAACAGACCTTTAATATGATGTTGCACATGCTCGAGGATTCGATTAAGAAAACTCCTAAAACGACTGAACATGTCTACATTACGAAGCGAAAGGAAATTAAAGAGGTGTTGTGCAGATTATTTAGAGAAGAACTGTGTGAGAGCGATAGCGATCGAAGCAGAATGCCGCAAATCCTCGATAAACTTAAAGTGAAGATATTTTGGGGAAATACGATCGGGGAAAAATTTGAATATGAAAGTGATGAAATTGAATACAACCATACGGCTCATTGGTTCGAATGCAATATTTTACCTGAGATAATAAAGAAAATGGAGGGACCGATTCATGTTACAGCAATGCAAATTTCGGCTACATGTAAGTTACCTAAAGTTACGTATGAAACGGAGGCGCAAGCTCGCCGTCGAGAATGGTGTAGAAGACATTTGTAGTGAGGAAGATGTGTCTTGTCAGAAGACGTACCGGCCATGGAAAAAACGATGAGCATACCTATTGTAAAAATTCTCCAATTCTGCTTGGGATGGACCCTGATTCGGAAGCATGGTCTTCGAGCTTAATTATTAGACATAAGATAATGAAGTTTGATGTCATGTCTACACTACACAAAATAAATATTAAATCGTTGTCATCACATGCATAATTTATGAGAACCTATTTATGATATCCGGAAATTCAATTATCGAATGTCAACCCTCGGACGCTCTAAGCAACAACCGGAGCAAAATGACACTGGCAACAAAAAGAAACACCCTTTGTTCTACGCAAGCAATATGTCTATCAAACGTTGTTCAAGCTCCAAGCTCTGTTGCGATTTCGGGGACGTCCTCCAGGAAGATCTTTCCTAAAGTTGAACGGTGCTGGATAAGGGTAATCTTTACAGCGTTCTTGCTAAAGGGGTTTAATTGACGTCCTGGGATACGAAATCGAACGCGAATGGATGTGCAAATGCTTTATAAGAAGTGGATGACTCACAACGCCTGTAGACTACGAGAAACTACAATAACTTCTTTTATTATTATTTATTATTATCCCTCTCTTGTTCTGGGCCCTCAACAGGCTTGCGCTCAATTACAGAGTGCATAATGCTTTTTAGTCTCTGCAGAAGGTCTTAAGTTGTTATACTACTCCGGTATTTACCGTACGAACTAGGAAAACTGCAGGAAAACCTATCTCAGAGTAACCGGAAGAATGCTCGAAACTGATGAAATTCCAATCTCTCTCACAGATGAAAAATTCTTACCTCTGCCCAGGTTCGAACACCTGACCTCCGGCTTTATAGTCCAACGCTCTTCCATTGAAGTCGGTTGTTCGATGTATAGATTTTGCCTTTGCCTTACAGACCCCATCTTTTATATTCTGCCCAGATCGGAACAGTAGATCAAGAGCCCTTTTGGTAGATTTATATCTATCTACCTATTATAATGGTACCCGTATATTTATAGGTTTATGACTTCCAAGAAACATTCTAACTTTCATATTTATGAACCGATTTCAACCACACTTTAAGGGTTGGTGTAACTCTCGATCAGTAGATCAAGAACCCTTTTGGTAGATTTATATCTATCTACCTATTATAATGGTACCAGTATATAGGTTTATGACTTCCAAGAAACATTCTAACTTTCATATTTATGAACCGATTTCAACCACACTTTAAGGGTTGGTGTAACTCTCGATCAAGTTCGTGAATCAGCCAATTCCGCCATATTGGAACAAAATCTACCCACACCTGATCGGTCGAGCCCAAAGGGATTTTTTCTTATCACAGTGGTATTGTGATCTTCATGGGGAATTTTAGCATAGAGAATCGCCCAAAAAAATCGGACCAAATGTTCAAGGTTTCGGTGACGCTCACATGAACCACCTTCTTTAGACTAGACTCATTCCTCTAATGATATGTATTGATTGTCGATTTCGAGGAAAGGTCCAATGTATAAACTGGTAAATAGGTACCTACTACAGATAAACAGATAACAGATAAACAGATGAACAGATGAACAGATAAACAGATGAACAGATAAACAGATGAACAGATGAACAGATAAACAGATGAACAGATAAACAGATGAACAGATAAACAGATGAACAGATAAACAGATGAACAGATAAACAGATGAACAGATAAACAGATGAACAGATAAACAGATGAACAGATAAACAGATGAACAGATGAACAGATAAACAGATGAACAGATAAACAGATGAACAGATAAACAGATGAACAGATTAAACAGATGAACAGATAAACAGATGAACAGATAAACAGATGAACAGATAAACAGATCAGATAAACAGATGAACAGATAAACAGATGAAGAGATTTAAAAAAGCTGTTCATTTGAAGGCTGTTTCCGAACACCGTTTTTAATCTGCTTATCTGTTGACTCGTTTACTATGGTTTATTTGTCTTCCCGCTAAATCGATAATCAAAAGCAGCTTGATTGTGGGATTAAGCAATCCTTTATTTAATTTATCTTTCGAACGCAAAACACCCTCCAGTTTATGTGGAAAATATGTAGCATTCGAATCGATGGAAGTGGCTTGGTTAATACTCGACTTCCAGTTGAGCTATATACATATGCCCGGATATCAGTATTCTGAATAAAAACTTGGAAAATATATTTATTTGGAGTAGGTCGAATGGACTTAATTTGAACCCTAAGAAAACGGTGGCCATATGTGTTGGAGTATCAAATATTCGAGAGGTAGGTATATTCATTGCGAATAAACGTAGAGAAATTACTTTAGATGGTCGTCTAATACAGCTAGACAACAGTACTAAGAATCGTCGCTTATACAAAAAATTTAAACTTCGAAATTACGAACTGCCTATGGGAAACTGAAAGCGTTATACGAATTTAGGGATTTGTTGAACGGACCATTAAAATATTCTGACAAATTCTTTGATTCAAAGTCAATTGGACTACACTACAGTCTACTTGTATACTTTCCCTACCTGACTGCAAGAATTAAAAACAGAAATGACGTTCTTCAGAATGCATAGTTTCAGATTTTCATTCTATGTACCAAGGGGACATCACGTTAATAAATATAAGATTCTTGTACGTCGAGAAATTGATCGAGTATTAAATTTTGTCTATAAGTCATTATTGTATAAACTATCATTATACCTTTTCAATTTATTAACTTTTATAACGTCAAAAATGGGACTCGGGAACCATTTGTTATCCATCCCTGCCGTTAGGTACGAGAAGCTTAAGGTCCGCTTTTGAGATATAAATATAATTGTATTATTTTCTTAATAAATTATTATTATTATTAGGGACCTAGCACTAAATTAGATAAAAGGCTAAAGCTAAAGATTAATGGAGAGCTCGTCTTAGTGTTTAAAATCTGCTACATTGCCATCGGAAAACCTGGATCCCCAATTTGTAGAGGACCATACAATGAGTCCAGTTGAGGCTTGTTCGATTACTAGAACATGTGGTATCAACTGAAGAAAAATAGATGGATATTAGAAGCCAATCATCGCTGTATAGGTCACGAGAATGTAAACTATCAACACCGAGCAAACTGGCTGATATACAGAAAATGATAAACAGGATATACACCGGTACAATTCGCTCACCAATGAAGGGAAGGCCGAATTTATACGAAAAACCTTCATGCAAATTCGGTATGCACGACTGATGAAGGGTAAGCAGATTTTATATGAAAAACCTCGAGAATTCTGAAAAAATTCCGTTGTTATTCTGTAAGAAGTTCCAGTTGTCATGGTAAAGGCATAGGCAGCGGTTGAGAATGTTCGTCTTATAGATACACCTCTTTCCACGGCCACCCAGGAGGCAATAAATTCACATTAAAATAATGTAATTTTATTGGAGGTGTTTATTGGCCTCGTTATAGGGTTCCCCATTAGAAATTTCTTATATATAGAGTATATAAAAAACAACTAATAGGCCTACCATAATTTTTGAATGTCAAATGATTACAATTTAAAAAGTAAAAAAATACATAAGATGCAGACACAAACAGTAACCGAATTCCACACTGGCATATAGCTTGATTCTTCCTCCTACCAATTCTCCACCCACGACACTCACTCTTGCCGTTAGAGATGGACTCTCCCAACATTACGTGATTCGTTTTTTGTGTGTGCAAAAATATTGCGCCGGTGAACGAGAGCTGGGTTCACTCCGGAAAATGAAACAAAAATCCGTCTGTGGAAACATCATCGCTAAAGGGGTTGTACGAATTCCTGTCTACCGGAGCGCTATGAGACGTTGAAGAATCTTCAGACCGCAATAAAAAACATGAAGGCAGCGCAGCGCTAGTCCACACGTACAACATACACACACCCTTCTTACAGTTCTAGTGTCTCTTCCTCGACTTGACCAAACACCGAAGAGGAACATGCGACGGTAGATACAAAAAGATGGATCGCTCGGATCGGTGATTATGATGAAATAGTGTAAAGTTTCCAAAAATACCAATAAACATAATTTTTCATTGTGAAAATAATTGGGAACCTTATTTTACGTAGGTACCAGCTCCCGGTAGAAGAAGAACATTCGCGAGAGTGAAATCGCAAATTATTCCTTAGGGAAATGAAAAACTCCTTGATGTTTATATATCATTTATTAACACAACTCAAGAAGGTATATTATTTATATTTAAATTAAACGTATAATATTCTTGATCAGAGGCAGAAGTGGTTTCTGATGTGTAATTGCAGAGAGTTCAACTATCTCTTTGATTAATCCATATAACTTTCCACAACAGTTGCAGATTTCCATCCGCATGCCCGACTCGATTCGTTTTTTTTGTGCAAAAAAGATTGCGCCGGTGGACGAGAGCTAAGTTCCCTACACGACTCCGGAAACAAAAATCCGCCAATGGAAACATCATCACCAAAGCCGTCTGCCTGAGTTTTCTTTTTAGGACCGGGGTTGTGTGAATTCCTGCCTACCGGAGCGCTGTGAGACGTTGGAGAACCTTCACACCGGAATACAAAACAAGAAGGCAGCGCAACGCTAGTCCACACGTATCTGACGAAACATCGAGGAATAACATGCGGGGTAGATTCAAAAAGATGGATTGATCGGAACGGTGATTATGATGAAAAAAAAAGGAAATAGTGTACAATTTTTAAAAACGTCCCTATTATTCCGTAGAGAAATGAAAACTCCTTGGTGTTTATATATCATTTATTAACATAACTCAAAAAGGTACATTGTTTACATATAAATCAGACGTAATGTTATCACATTTGATCAGAAGCAGAAGTGGTTTCTGATGTATAATTGCAGAGAGTACAACTATCTCCTTGATTAATCCGATTCAAGATAACTTTCCGCAACATCCACGATCCTCACATGCCCATTGGGGCTCATCTGAGTGCTTCTAAACGTCCAGAAAACGCAATATTGGCATATCGAAAATTTATCACGATTACAATACTTTCCTTTATACATACTTTGTATGTAGAGGGAAAGTAACAATGGAGGCCTAACAGGTTTCTTTGTTAAGAATTAATCTATTGTAGGTCTGGTTAAGTAAAAAAAAGTGTGGGTTGGTAAATTAATAGATTGATATAGAAAAACTAATTCAAAAATACATTAGGAGGGATACCAAATCTGCACATTAATCAACATCCATCGGGTTATCGGCAACATCTTGAGGTTTATCAATAGCATAATGGCCCCACGGAAGAGTGTTAAATGAGCCGGGAATTAGATACCTCTTATCGTCTTCGGGACTTAGAGCAATTTTCGACTGTGTTATAGAATACACTTGATGTTTATCTGTCCGAATCAAATTTTGAGATGCTGTTTTGCGCTTAAATGTCTCCAGACATTCCACATAATCATCAAAAGAAATTTTAGTCTCGACTACACTTTTCTTTACCCCCTTTGCCTTTTTTATCAAACCATAATTTTTAATAATCGTAGCAATTTCATCCTCCTCATACTCTTCCGCTTCTAATTTCTGACGCAATTTTATTAAATCATCCTTGGTGGTTAATACTTTGGTCGTGTACAGTTTAGATCGCAATCCTACATAATCAGTCATTACTTTCCCATTATTTTCATCCTTCATCATACCCAAGACTTTCTTATTTACAAGAGGTATGTCATATGGGTTGTTAGGGTTAAAATCGCTGGTATCGTAATATTTAAAACAATCGCTTTTAATAACCATATACGGGTCTTGCTCTCGAATTTCATAAATTAAACTATCGGTATCAGTATAAACGGCAGTACAGTTACCTCCAAATCTATCCATCATGTAGTCGTAGTGAAAGCTGTATATGGTCGTCTTAGCTAAATCAAGAATGGCTTGACCTACGTATATAGGTTTATTTAAATATACTTCAAGCTTATTCATTTCTACCGCCACCAAGTTCTCATTAAATATAACGCAAGATTTAAATTCTGGTTTTGAGATATATGATTCTGCACCATAACGACCCTCCCATTTGGATAATAATTTAACGTCAAGTCGTTTTCTAACATTTTCCATGGTCTTCCCAAAGACTGCGTTGTTCATCAACTTAAACAAGTTCTTCTCAAATTCATTCTTGGCATTTCTTCTTAGGTTCGTATTCAAGTCAATGTAGGACTTTAGCCAAGGGGACTGTTTAAATTTTAGTACTCTATGTACTTTAGTGAGAACTAAGCCGTGAGCTAATGCTTGTTTCAAGGCGCGATAGTGGATGACGTATTTTTCTTTATGATTTAGGGTTGCCATGAGTTTTGAAGTTTCTTTAGCTCTAGATGGTGGTTTCATGGTTTTCGGGTTGATATGTAATGCACAGAATGGTAAATCTTGATGTAAGTCATGCAACTGCTTTGGATACTCCAAATCAACTTCTAGAATGTAGCCTTCATTTGCATCATCCGGGATCATAGTAACATCGATGTTGGCATCTACCCATTGAAACCCCCCATAAGGAAGATATTGACTCATACTCCATCCATATTGGTTATTAATATCATTGTACATCAAATATACATCAGGTTTCGCTGAATCATACTTGGGCATGTATTTATTATTTGCGTGGACTCTTCTCTTAGAGCAGACTTGACTCAAACCTCCTCGAATACCTCGCTCAATAAAAAGAAACATATCTTGGTCGGTAAGGAGTTCTAACTCTTGCCGCGTGTGTTTCAACATGGCATCCCAAGTAAAGCCTGGCAGTGTAAAGTAGTGGGCTGGATCTAAATCATAAGTACTAATACAGCTTGATCTAAATAGTTCAAATACATCCGCAAGGAGGAGAATATCGGTCTTCATATATAACTCAACGTATTGACCTAAATTGTTGCAGTTAAATTTGCTCCACACCTCTTGAGCTCTACGATACATCCTACGGGGACAAGGCTTATCTTCCAATTTATTGTAAAACGCATCTTGAGGAGGGAGGCAAGGCTCATCGAAACGGGTAAATGAGTCTAAATAATCATACGGCATAATACCCTTTTTAGTTAAAAGATTAAATTGATCTTCAGGTAGAGCAAAGAATTGTGACTTGAGATTGGGAAATTCTGTTAGAGCTGATGATAATTTATCTAAGGATGATGCCATAAACCGGAAGCTATCTATAAATCTAAAGTTGATGCGTGACTCGTTGATATGTTTGGTAAAAGAGATATATTTTTCTTTGGTTATAGGAAGCAAGTCGATTTTACCACCCATTCTAGTGGCAATATCCGTTATAAGAAAGTGAGCGTCATATCCACTCAAGTTGTGGAATACTACCGGAATTGTATGAGTGTCCTGATAGTTGACGTTACAAATTTCACATGCAGCTCCGCGGAAGTTGTTCTCTGGAATGAGGTGATTGTGATCTCGAACCTTCTTCTGCCCTGCTGTAAATGGCTGTTCGCAAATGTGGCAGTGAGTTGCTGTTTGGAATTCGATTTCTTGTTGTGGAGTCATTTGCATCTTATAGGGGCAAAGAAACACAGTAGAGACATCTTCCGCGAGTTGATTCATCTCGTCAGCAAACCACCGCATACAATCTTCACCACGGTAACTATTGTAGAATGAAAGAGATTCGTCATATGAGCACTTGAAGTAGTATCCCACAGCTGCCGGAATATGTTGCTGGTATGCGGTCTTTTTCGCGCTAGGTTTCAGGACACTCTCGAGATCTGCATATACTACGAAGGGGGCTTTTATTTTATTTTTAAAATTTTTAAACTTCAACGTCTTTTTTTCTTCCGTAGGCATCTTGATTGCGGTATCATTCTTCTGCATACAATCTCCAGTATGCTTAATTAATTTGTCTTCAGAATGAAAATAGTGTAAACATCTATCACAAACATATTTTTGTCCATTCCTTTTGCCTAACTTTTTAGATACTAGCCGTGAAAGATTTTTGATCCAAACATAATGGAATTTAGTGGGTTGTTCATAGCAGTCTTGCACTAAAAGCAGGTTCACATGTTTATCCATCTTTTCCTTAGTTAGGTATGTAGGCAGGGTACTAAACTGATCCTTTTTCTCTTTCTTCAAAATGTACACATTAATGGAGATATTGTTCTGTTTTTCAAAATTCGAAATTTGTCTCATGGTCATCGGAAACTGGATCCCTTTTAGCTTAAGCACAGACGAGTAGTGAGGGTATTTAGATATTCTTTGAGGATGTTTATCAGCAGGATATAATGCTGAAACCACCGCCCACGCAAAGCACGCATGATCCTCGTTCTTGACGTTAACACAGGCCTTTTTTGTTTGAATTTGCGGAGGTAACTCAACATATGAAGACCCAAGTTGAGGTGTAAATTTGTTAAAATTAACCCCTAAATTAACGACGGCTCGAAGTGCCCAACCGCTGTTACATTCCTGAAACTCCGATAACTTCTTCATTAGGGGTTTACTAACCTTTTCCTCAAACCACTCTTCTATGTCAGTACCCCTATATATTGCCGCATTTGATGTTGTGAAGTACTTATACTCATTGAGAGTCTTTTCCCCTTGAGTAATCACAAATTCCCCGCAAAAAATCGCATTTACTTTCACAGCCTCGTCTTTTTTCAAGGCGTTGAAAACCTGTCGTTTGAAGATTACCTTACAGTCCACTAAGAAGCGGCTGGGGTCTTTATGTTTGAGATTAGTAATAACACCAGTCCGTATTCTATTACTAAAAGCTGAAATGGAGTCATCCCAATGAACGCGATGCTTTGCGGTTTCTTTGTTCAATGCTATACCCTGGCCCCTCTTTTGTTCTAATTTAAAATGCTTACGCATCGATTTAATATTACGTAAACAAGCCTCATGATGTTGTTTTTCACCTATAGGTAAAGCTCCACGCAAAGAATTCCGAATCCTACGTGTCGCTTTATCACACTCTCTTATCCCTTCCCTAACTGATTTATCGCTGTAATTAGTTCTTAACACACCTAAAATACCTGCAATGTGTTTCACTAAATCTGCAAACATCTTACACGTCTAATGAATTTTAACAATAAACTAAAAAAACCTACTGCTAATAAAAATAAAACTCACCAACACGACTAATAAACAAAAACGTCTAAACACAACGAATACTAGAGCAGTAATGGAAAAAATCTGAATAATGCACCTTTTATAGCGAGCTGAAGTTACGTGTACCTGTACGTGTAATCAATTTTAATAATAAATTAAAAAACTATTAATAATAAAAATAAAACTCACCAACACGACTAATAAACACAACACGTCTAAACACAACGAATACTAGAGCAGGAATGGAAAAAATCTGAATAATTCCTCTTTTATAACGCGCTTCGAATTACGTGCACGTCAAATAATAATAAATTTAAAAGAATAACTACTACTGCTAATAATAATAAAACTCACCAACAGATAGGTAACTAATAAACACACAAACGCAACGACTAATTGCAAGCAATACTCGAATAGAAATGGGAAAAAATTTGAATAATCACCCTTTTATAAGGCGCTGAAAATGCAATTTCTAATGAGAGTGTGTATATTTCTGCGAAATGATGATCGCTCTCCTCGGCTCTCGTTTCAGAAAAGAACAAAGTCGATTCATCACTATTTTTTACACCCGTGCGGCGTGCTTCCGAACTCAGGCCATTTTAAAATTTGAAACACATTATTGTACTTATTTGTTTATAATTATTTACTTTCATCTCCAATCCAACAAGAACACGACAGGCGCTTTGAATAATAGTGTTGAGGTAAGCATTTTCAATTAGACGTTTGCTATACGTAAAATTACACGGGAAATTTAGTGTAATAGATACATTTTTTCGTGAATTTGCAGTTTGATTAATGAGGGCGAAGCCCGAGTTAATCAAGCATATTAATGAAAAAAGACACTTTCAACACGTGTTGTACACGAAATTTTTTTGCGTAGTGATCCTTAATTACACATAATTGAATAATATAATTGACATTCGCGATTTACTGTCACTCAAAATTTGAGCTATTGTTCAAAGACAGGACGGTGGACAGGACTAAACGCCATGGAAAAGAATGGTAAAAATCGTGAAAAAAAGTACCGCTTTCCATACGATTTATTGACAAAAAAGTTCGGTAATTTGATAACTATGCAAAAAAAATTACGGAATTATCTGCATAACTAACGAGTTGTAATACAAAAGCTGATAAGTGCGCGCGAGTATAGTTCGTGCTGAATGCGTACTGTGCAAGAGCAGTAAAGGACGACGGGGACGAGCAGATACTTATTACCGAGAATTGCATTTGTTTATAGGTTTATATTTTGAACTTGAAATTAATTTACTTTCATCTCCATTCTCCAGTCCAACACGACAGGGTGCTCGTTGGAGTGGGGTAAGCATTTGCCATGAGTGCAACGCGTATTTTAAATATGGACCAATTACACTTTTTAGTGTGTGAACATAATAATGCAATACTGAATCGTTCAAGTAGGCATGGCGGCTTCATTATGAGATTGGGGAATGTAAGAAATTGCTTCGCCGCAAAAAGGATATGCACTTACTCGTATTTGGATACCTCATAGCCGCCCGAAATTTCGAACTCACAGTAAAAAAGGACCTTGCGTGCGCGCTAATGCAGAAGGTACCTTCAGAAAAATGGACACGAAAAAATCGCGGTGCATTTCCTATATTGGAATGTTCCCCGACGAACTTTTGATGTGCGCGGTGGTAAAAAGAATTTGACAAAAGTGTTACTATACGTAAAATCGCGGGAAAGATTACCAATGTAGCGCAGTTTTTCTTCAGTCGTTTTTTTTTTCATTCCCGTAGCTGCCAAATACCGCTTGTATTACCATGAAGCTCCCCAAAAAGAATTCTAATACGCCCCAGTATAATTTTTGAATGCGTACTATGATACGAGAATTGCATTTGTTCTATTTATGTATTGGAATTTGAAATTATTCTTCGTAATTAAATTTACAATGCTTTCAACAATGAAGTAGTAAGGGAGAGGACGATTGTATAATAGCTGACCGATCATTTTTACACATTCCATCCCAGGAAGTCTATTCCATATAACATTTATTTTTATCCATAATCGCAAAATGAATATGAAGAACATCCATACACGTACGACTTGGATAGTACAAGTTACCTAGTATTACAGCTGGATGATGCAATGTCATATAATTATAGGAAATCTAAACAACACGTCGACTAATTCTCGTTTTAATAATTAGAGAATCGGGGAACGATTTTTTCTACAATGCTTCCTTTTATTCTATAAATAGCACAAGTAATTACCTACCTATGATTGTTTTAACGTAGATATGATTAAGGCGCGGTAGCCGAGTGGTTCAGATGGATGGTTCTAATGTAAAGATCGATGGTTCGAATCCCCGCGTCTACAAATTTACCGCAACGCTTATGAGAAGCATAACTGTCAAAAATATGAGGCAAACGGAAAGACACGGCTCATCTATATCAGTCGATAAGTAATAGTTCTGGTAGCGCAGTTGGTTATCCGACCTCTGATACAGCAGTAAGTGCGGAGGGAAGTAGGTTCGAACCTCGATCCGAACTGAAGCCTTCCAAAATAACCTTGACCCGGGCTGCCGAAAAAAAAGGAGCGAAACTAATTGGACGGAAAAACAGTCCCTCACCCCGAGAGCCTATACCATATATATAAGAGGTATATATGGCCTAATACCAACACCACGGCTGTCGAAATAAGTCGATTAAGCTGAGGCGGTAAAAGTTCCCACACCCCGGCTGCCCGGACCAACGCCTCTCCGAAATACCACACTCCGGCCCCTGCGACCAACGACATCCCTGCCGGCGAGCCCGGGACGCGCATGCGCACATGACAGAAGTGATACAAAAATGACCGAAATGGACCTTAGAATTTCTTATGGGAAATAACATGGGATTTTGACCAAAAGTGGGCCAGAACTCTCATAGCCTATCTACTGTTGTGAATATACAGAAAAATAGTTTTTTTGGATGATTGGTAGGTATTAATACTATTGGCCTTAGGGGTTGGATGTACGCCATGTACCCAGTTCACTTGACAGCGCTATTATAATAAATTGTATCCAAGATACTAAGTAATTGATTTTTAGTTGGAATATAGAACCTAAAAAATTGAGACAAAAAATTTTAATTCCTCGTGGAGGCCAACGCCAAGAAATAACATTCACCACTTGCAATTAATGAACGCAAAGTTGGTGATCTAAATTCCGCGCCTGCATTTACAAATAGTGGTAACTCAGCCATGAAGTGAATAGGATATTCCACATACCTAATTATGTAGCTAATCACTCATGATAACGGTTTTGCTAGACAGGCAGACACCCATAATTATGCATCAAACGATAAAATATATGTACTCAGGCTTTAGTGATGTGATTTGCATCGTGACTTTTTAGTCCGAATGGAGGTAGACGTATAACTGTGAAGTGTACGACATTATTGGTTTCGAGCACTTTGTGTATAGTGAATCGGTGATTACCTTTTATGGAAAAATATTCGATCATAACCATGATATTTGTAACGTTTGAGAATCATGAACATTTGTAATTATAATCTTAAGCCGGGCTCAGACGACTGGTGTACTTGGCGAATACACAATTATTTGCGTACTTGGGAAGTATACGAGCTTGGCGAGTTGCGATGGCAAGCAGGACACTCACACGACGTGTATATTGTACAAGTACGCGAGGGCGAATATTTGGGGCGAACATTTGTAACACTTTATCCTTTTCCAGGCATCATTAACTGCATTTCGATTTTTATGGTCTTTGTGTTTAGCCATCCAAATGACCGGCTCATTTTCATAAAAAACAAGAAATTCCAACCAATCTCATTTGTCCACTCCATTTCAATAAAAAAAAGAAAAAAAACAAAAAAAAACGTCTGTACGCTTCCGTCTTTAACTGAAAACTAAATTAATAATCGCACTAAAGGCAAATTATTTGTGCATTCCGTTTGAGCGCCTCTACAAGTATAGATAAGTATGTACTTGGCAAGTGTGCGAATAATCGTGATCCCTTTGACTCGGACCAATTTTACCGACAAGAAATGGAAAACTAACGAGTGACAATTAATTGTACAAGTAACCCACTCACACGACATGCCAAGTATACGAAAGTAACGATTATTCGCCAAGTACACGAGTCGTCTGAGCCCGGCTTTATTCGAGAGTGGTGCAAGGAATTTATTTCAAAGGAGAAACCATTTAGTTCAACGTCTAATCTTCGACATCCACCACATAGTTTGGATTTACCACCGTGTGACTTCTCTGCACATATGCATTAGGCTACACGTAAAGTTTACATATAAACGTGCAGTATTTGTGCAATAATAATTGTTTATTATAATTAATCGCCCCAGGTTCGAACACCCGATCTCCCGACTGTAGCCCAACGCTCTACCACGAAGCTACACAGTCGGTTCAAATGTTTTCGTGTATTTTTGATTACTGGCATCAGAATCACACAACGATGAGCATACGATGTCGACACTTGTTTTAGAAGATTTTCCCACGAAATTTTATTCTTTGTCACATTCTCAAAATTGAAGATGATAATCTTGAACTTCCCTTTTATATACTGTAGCGAAGAATCTACGAGTGCGTTTTTAAATTTTTGAGGTGTTCAGAAAATGTTTCAATTTAGATGGTATGGATCTATTGATATTAGTTGAAAGTAGCTACCCTTCGCTACACAAAAATGTTTGCAAAGTAAATTTGTAAAGGGAATTCAAGTGATAATAATCCCAAAGTACAGAATCCTAGAGTTCTGTCCTAAAATATATGCTAACGTTAGAAGTACAGCCAGTCTTTGGAGATACCTATCACAATATAGCTAAATCTCATATTGCCCAAGAGGATCCTCCAATTTTTACCAACATTACCAATTAGACTCGCATTAGAAAGTTTACGTGCGACAGATATTAACGATCATTTTAGTTTAGTTATTTAATCGACAAAAATTGGATTTAGATTACTTTTATACCGGAAACTTTTCAGTAATCCATAAATAATGCATTCGAATTAATAATGATTGCGACATTTCTAAAAAATTATCACTCCACTAAACTTTCTAACAAAATTAAAGTGATTTATTAATAATTAAACCAATCATTAGGTACTATAGTCGTATTTGCGTATTTGAAGTAGGGTATCATTTGAGATTTTACATTTAATCCAAATCGAGCGCATATAATAATCATGTACTTACTGTAATGGTTCTCTCTCGAACGCCTAATTGCAAAATACCACCTGAATGTGTAGAGAAATATCTATTGCGATTTCCCTTTCTTTGTAAATCACTAACTGTTGCGATTGAAAAGAGCTTTGCTTACCCTTCATGAAACCGCTAACAAATTGACCATTAAGCTAAGTTAACATTATCGAGTACATCAACTTGATTTTTCAAGCAAACTGGGCAAACTCAACAAGAAGCCATTTGGCAATGTTCTATATAAATGATTTTATGAATATTTCTTACATAGTGATGAAATTATCGGACTTTTTTAAACGAAAAATCGTATGGAAAGTGGTACTTTTTTTCACGATTTTTACTATGCGTTTCCATGAAGTTTAGTCCTGTCTATGAACAATAGCATCCATTTTTGAGTGACAGTAAATCGCGAATGTCAATATAGTTATTTGTACAACTAGTGTTGATAGTGATACTTTTTTCATGAATTTGCAGTTTGATTAATGAGGGCGATGCCCGAGTTAATCAAGCAAATTCATGGAAAAAAGACACTATATCAACACGTGTTGTACACGAAATTTTTTTGCATAGTGATCCATAATAACCCACAATTGAATAATTTGATTGACATTCGCGATTTACTGTCACTCAAAAGTGGATGCTATTGTTCATAGACAGGACTAAACTCCATGGAAACGCATAGTAAAAATCGTGAAAAAAGTACCACTTTCCATACGATTTTTAGTTAAAAAAAAAGTCCGATAATTTCATCACTATGTAAAAAATTACTATTAATGCGTTAACTCATTTTTTTTGGTTTTCGATATACTGTGTGACAACAATGGAAGAACTGCTCTCACTCGCCTGTTGATGTTGATGAAGTTTTTTTTTCAATTTCGATCATGATGGATATATATATTTTTTTTTCAAATAAATGGTTCTTTGTAGTGCATTAATATTATTATTGATGGATAAAGAAGTAGTGTGTTTTTCTTACTGGCATCGGCATGAGGAAGTTTTGTATCTTTAAGTTTTAAGAATTTTGCAACAAATTAATTTTTTTGTTTTAGATTACCTGCAGTCATGAATGTAGCATTCGAGGATGACCTACCACAAGTTGAGAATGTGATTATAAATGATGTTCCTACCTATATAACAACTACACACAAGTTTATGGGAGTAAATAGCTTTATCTTTAAAGTATTTCAAACTAATATCCGTAGTATTCATAGTAACTTTGATCAGCTGGAAGTACTGCTCGATACTCTTAATTCAAAATATGACATAATAATATTGACTGAAACATGGTCGGGTGGAAGTGGAGAGTATGCGAATCTAGATGACTACTGCTGTTATTCTAACGGAAGTAACCAGAATAAAGCGGACGGGGTCCTTGTTTACATAAAAAGTAGTTTAGTTCACGAAACAAAATTGATAAACATTGAAGGATTTATTTTTATGAGAACTCGGGTTGTTGTAGCTGGGCAAAACTTTTATATAACATCATTATATAGATCTCCAGCCTACTATCTTGATAAATTCCTTGATATTTTTGAAAGTTACATAACTCGTTACTGCAAAAATCCATTTGAACTGGTAGCGGGTGATTTTAACCTGGATACTTTAATTAACACGAGTTCTCACAAGGATAGATACGTAAATACATTAAGTGAACATGGGTTTATTAACTGCATTACAAAACCCACAAGAGTGTCAAAGTTTAGTGAAACATGTATTGACCATTTTAACTTAAAATTTGATTTTAATCGTATCAAGATCTTGCCTATTACTACCACTTTTAAAATTTCAGATCATTTTTGTTTATCGCTGTACTTAAAATTTACTGCAACTTCTACAAAAACTAGTCAAACAGAACATGTCACACTTCACAAAATTATAGATCACAACAAAGTTAAGGCGTCTTTAGTAACTCATGATTGGGATTGTATAAACCATTTAAATTTAGACGATAGTTTTAAATATTTCTTGGATACCTTAAATAATTACATTAAGAATTTCACTAAGCGCAAAAAAACAACTTAAAAAGAAAAAGGAGTGGGTGACTAATGAAATTATTAGTTTGATGATAGACAGAGATCGTGCCTTTAAAAGCTATCTAAAAGATAAAAGCAATACCAATCGTCATGATGTATATAAAACATTACGGAACAATGTAAACAATCTAATTAAAAAAGCTAAAGAATCTTATTATACGAAGAAATTTTCAAAAAGTAGTTCTGCGAAGTCCTTATGGGAAATTACAAAGGAAGCTATAAATCTAGATAAAAGTAAAACCAATTATCACATGATAAAGGACGAAAATGGGAAAACGGTAACCGACGAAATAGTTATGGCTGAAATGTTTAATGACTACTTCATTAAGGTCCCGAAATTGTTAGCTGACAAGTTACAAAAATATGACTATCATAATCATAACATCACTCCAAATAAAAGTTCTATGTTTTTCCTACCAATTACTGCAAATGATGTTATGTCTTCAATCAATAAACTCAAAAAAAGTACTTCTTCCGGCATAGATAACATAACATCACTGATGTTAAAAAATGTAATAACAGAAATAGCTCAACCTCTAACTGTACTGTTTAACCGTTGCATTCTTGATGGTTACTTCCCTACAATTCTAAAAACCGCAATAGTTAAACCTCTATTTAAAGGTGGTGATCCTTGTAATATTAGTAATTTTCGTCCGATTTCTTTAACGTCCTGTATATCGAAGGTATTTGAAAATATATTAAAACTTCAACTTGAATCATTCCTTCATCGTCACGAGGTATATTCTGACAATCAATATGGTTTTAGGACGGGAAGAGGAGTGGATGACGCACTTGCAAAGTTACTCTCTAATATTTATACGGCTGTGGACTCTTCACAACCCTCAATAGCTGTTTTTTTGGATCTTGCAAAGGCGTTCGACACGGTTTCACACTCCATCCTATTTGAAAAGTTGGAATTATACGGGATTCGTGGAGTGTGTTTGTCGTTACTGAAATGTTTTGTTGCGGATAGAGAGCAAGTGGTTGTAATCAATGGTACCCTAAGTAGTCCCAAACAAGTGGTAAGTGGAGTTCCCCAAGGTTCCATCCTAGGTCCCGTTCTGTTCTTATTATACATAAACGACATAATTAATTTACGTTTTGAACGAGCTACTATAGTCTCTTATGCGGACGACACTGTACTGTACGTGGTGGGAGATACTTGGGAACAAGTCAAACAATCCACATCGTGTTACTTGTCTGTACTCGTACGTTATCTAAACCAAAACTTGCTGTCTCTCAACTACACCAAAACTCTGTATATTCCCTTTCACTCTTACAAATTTCAAACAATAGATGATGACATAAAAATCCATGAATCAGATTGCTCTCAGATTAATTGTAGTTGTGCTCTAAGTATATCTCAAAGGGACCACATCAAATATCTTGGTGTTACCATTGACAAACACCTAAGATGGGACCATCATATTACACAACTTGTGATTAAACTAAGGAGATATGTCTATCTGTTTAGAAAGTTAAAACGGTTCTGCAATGAAAATTCATTAAAAATTGTTTATTACGGCTTTGTGCAATCTGTGCTGGGATATGGTTTGTTAGCGTGGGGTGGGGCAGCTCACAAATACTTAAATAAGTTAGAGGTGGCACAGAAGCTAATAATCAAAATTATGGCTAAAAAGCATGCACGTTACCCTTCTCAATTGTTATTCAAGGACACCAACCTTTTTACAATAAATCATCATATCTTCTCTCGGTATCTCGATTTATATATAAAAATATTAATAGGCTTAAGTTAAATTTTCCCCAACACAATTACGATACAAGGACAAAAATAAAGAATTTGGCGTATAATTTAAAAATACGGAAAAAAGTTGGTCAATCTTACTTCTTGTATTATACACAAAAGCTATATAATTACCTATTAATCTACACAAATTTGTCTTTCCCTTTAACAATTTCATATCATGCGTTTATCAAATTTATTAAAGAACTTCTCCACAATAATTTCTCCCATCTTGAATCACAGATTTATTTATTATAACGGATACTCTACCCTAACTCTTTGTTTTTTATCACTCTCAACTTGTGATCGGTTCAAAAAGCGTTATTATCTACGTACACCTTGGGGTGTAGTGACAACAAGTTTTTAACTTAGTCGTTACACCTAAGGACGCTAAAAATGATATTTTAGTTATTTTCATTTTGGACATTTTTTTTTACATTTACATTATTATACATAGGTTATAGGTTTCTGTTACAACAAGAATGTAAATAAATGGTTATTATTATTATACTCGTACCTATTGCTGTATTCTGACGATGCGGAAATTTGCTTGAACTAGAGGGTTTGCACAAATTATAGCCATCTAAGGAAGCCACTTATAGTGACAGCCCTCAGCATAATTACATCTTAATAATTTTCAGAAAAAAAAACAAGTTGAAACGCCAACTTTTGTTTGTTTTGTTTATAGTCCACATGCAGAAATCTCCGTGTTCGTATTAATTTCACGAACATTAATATGAGGATTGTCAAGAGCTGCTCCGAGAACTTGCAATTCGTTATCTTGCGCCAAAACTGACTTCCGTTTAACTCCCTTTGCTCGTTTTACACTCCCAGTAAATCTACTCAGATCTTTTGAAAAGCGCGTGAATCTGGATGTGAAATTTAAAAAAAAATCATTTGGCAAAGGCGAATCAAATATTTTATTTTTGTTATAAACTACCTACAAAAATAATGTGGCAGTGTCACAATTCAAAACTTAACTGCCGACCGCTACGATTTAGTTTCTCCCAAAAAAATTCGAAACACTCAAATTTTGAGGAAAAAAGGATATAACAGCGAAATCGTAAAAGCTAAAGGTATAATATTTTACATAAAAAAATAGGTATTTTCCAAATCTGCAATAAAATGTGGGGTGTTCCATTAAAAAAAATCAAATTTGATACGCTATTCGAATACAGCATGCCCCTAGTGCCAAAAATATTTTAGGAACATGGCAACGGTAATTGTGTATAATTTTGTTGTTGTTGTTGTTTTTTCGGTATCTTTTATGGTACCTAAATGAATTATGATCCGAGGTTCCTTAGATACCACACCCAATTTCTCTATAACAAGACTTTGTCGCTGCTAGCGAAAATAACATAAATATAAATCAAAGTACGATTCAATTTTATTGTGTATTTCAATTTTAAATTTAAGAATACATGTAAAATATTCGATATAAAACAAAAATCGCTGAAGTTCCTTTTGATTTTTTTTGGTGTTATGCTTTTTATTGCCTGAATTTTGTATGTGTCTGGAGCTATACCATTTTTACTAATAAGGTGACCTAAAAACTTGACATGGTCAACTTCAAATTTTAATTTTTGAAGATCCAAGGTTAGGCCAGCGAAATTGCCCCCAGTACCTTTCTTTGTGACAAATTTATTAATCGTCTGCAGGGGGTTAGCGAGAAATTTAATGATTTTGTTTTAGATGTCAAGCTTAAGGTTACTGCTCTAAACCTTGATTACTCTGAAGATCACTTAATTTCTATTATTTATGCTCACTGCAATAAAGAAACCTTTGACATTATTAAAATTTATCAACAACCCTCAACTTACTTAGCTTATTCAGAAAATCGAAGCGGTAATTAGGCGCAATCATTCGTATGAAAATAGAGTTTCTATAACTAGTAATGGATCTTCGTTCGAATCCAAAGTAGGTTAACTCCAAACGCTTCATCTCGCAACAATAATTTTTGTCGATATTGCCGCAATTATGGGCATCTAATTGGTGATTGTAGGAAGCGGCAAATGAAAAATTCTAGCTATCCAGAAAAACTAATTTGCTCCTTTATTTCGAGACTTGACACTTCAAATTGTATTTCAATTATTTTTGTACATATTTCTAATTTTAGGGTATTAGCATTGTTAGATTCTGGTGCCGGTGGTAATTTCATTTCTTCTAAATTAGCGACAAAATTAATTAAGTCCAATGCAGGAGAATTAAGCGACGTTTCGACTGTAGTTATGCTTCCGAATTCCTCGGTGGTCAAAATTAATAAGCGTGTGTTTCTCAAAATTTCAAAATTTTCGTGGCCAATTAGCTTTTGGATTTTACCTATATTAAATTTTGATCTCATTATTGGATCTCCTACCTTAAACGCGTGTAACTTAACTTCAATTTGTGAGATGAAATACGAACTCTCTGGTCGTCAAAATGTTGTTCCATAAAACTGTTACATAGAATTTAATTTATTCAAATAATTCGGAAATTAATACATAACAATATACAAATTCCTATTATGCTCATGTAGGGATTTCCTGAAACTCAGGCATCGAAGTAGGCTCTCAACCCAGGTAATCCATTTAACGTCTCGTACATACATTTTCGGAAAATCTCTGGTGCAGAAGAGATCCCGTATGGTATGGTAGACGAAAATAACGATACGTACCAAATGATGGTGTGATTAATGTACAAAGCTTCGAGCTTTCATAATCAAGGGAATATGTAGAAAAGCAGGTCGATAAAGTTAGCACCCCCACTTTGCCCAAATCAAGTCAAAATATGCCTATAATTTTAGGACTAATTAAAGACTAATTTGTACCCACAACATTAGAATTTGTACTCGCTTAGTTTCTCCAGAAACCCGATTCTAAGGTGGGGTCTGCTAACTTGAAATCAAGTTATCACTCCTACTTTTCCCGATTGAAATTTTATTAGTCGCAGTAAAAACTATGAATCAAAGACTAATTTGTACCCAAATTTGATTTTCATCGTTTAAACAATTTACACATTATTTATACAATTTTGTTCACTAAAAAAGGGCAATTCTTAAAATTAATCAAAAGAAATGGAACGTATAAATTAAACACTAATTTGTACCCACAACATTAGAATTTGTACCCGCTTAGTTCCACCGGAAAACCGATTCTAAAGTGGGGGTGGTAACTAGACATCAAGTTGGCACCCCCACGTTTTTCGATTGAAATTTTATTAGTCGCATCAAAAACTATGAATTAAAGAGTAATTTGTACCCAAGTTAGATTTTCGTCTAGGTATAAATTAGTCTTTAATTTATACGTTCAATTTCTTTTTATTAATTTTGAGAATTGCCCTTTTTTAGTAAAAAATTGTTTAAATAATGTATAAATTGTTTAGACAATGAAAATCTAATTTGAGTACAAATTAGTCGTTAATTCATAGTTTTTAATGCGACTAATAAAATTTCAATCGGAAAAAGTGGTTAGCACCCCCACTTTAAAAATCGGTTTTCCGGCATAACTAAGCGGGTACAAATTCTAATTTTGCGGGTACAAATTAGTCTTTAATTAGTTCTAAATTATAGGCATATGTTTACTTGATTTGGGAAAAGTGGGGGTGCTAATTTTATCGACCTTAGAAAAGCAGATGATGCATCCAATAAAGAAAAGTAATGGGCGCCTACTAGTTGGCCAAAAAACATATCCTGTGTGGGTATGTGAAAGTTTTTTTTGAAACGATTTAAAATTGACCGATCTTTAGGTGCTATCACGATTGGGCGAACCCAGACAGGAACAATCATATTTCCAGTTACCATTTGATCAAGTTTTTCCTTGAGCTTTGATTTTATTGCAACCGGAATTTTTCGAGCGGCCGAAATACAAAGATAAGCATTGTGTTTTAACTCGACCTATTAACACGATCAATGCCCGAAAATTCCAAAGCATTGTATGCTTAAAATGGCCTGAAAAGTTCCTTTAACAGCTGCGGTACAGGCACTATTACGCGGGTTAATAATATTCAGATCCTTAATAGCACTAAGTCCCACAATTGCACACGGTGAACTCGAGCTCAAAACATAAAGTAAAAGATTTTTATTTATTTTATTATGTTCCTATTTCTTTAGGTCGAAACTTTAGCCGCAAAAGGTTAAAATTTTGACTTATAACTCGAAGTTTTGGTAAGGGAAAATATTCGAGTTATAAATAGTTTGTGAAAAATGTTACCCCTTATAAGTGGATGTGTATGATGTTGGTTACAGAAAAAATATTACCTTAAAATTTGGATTGAAACTCCTTTCCCAAATTATATTTGCACCAAAGAATGATGTCATTTGGAATACACATCAGTTTATAACTGTTGAATATTCTGCAAGAAATGCTTCGATGCCCGGAAAGAAGTAATGAATTCAGTGGTTCAGGTGGCGTTGTAAGTTGCGGTAATTTGACCTTTCTACTGGTACAATATAATCCTGCTGGTTCTAGTCGAAACCTGAAAAGCGGAAGGAATTCTGTGGAGTATTGGACTCGATCATCAACTTTTTGAAGACACTCGGGTTTACATTAGAACCTAGAACTGCCGTTTTCTTGTTCCCAAAAAATACTTTCTCATTGCCCCTTTTTGAGCACCGTTGGAATATTCTTAATACAACGTTTTGTTTCGGAGAAATTATCACAAACTATACTTTTTTATATGGCCCGTGGAAAAAGTACACATTGTATTTAGTAGCACTTTTTATTAAGAATACAACTATGTACGCCACACAAATAAAAATAAAAGTTGGACATTGTTGGTTTCAACAGGATGGTGCATCTACGCACATCTTAATCGTGCAAGTATATGTATCTAACATTTTTCTATTTTCCAGGAATTAATCCGATAGGTATGCTCGCAAGTTGTGCGCGGGTGCTGTCTTGTAGAGTTCAAAAAGTGGCAATGAGAAAAGTGTCTTTTATATTTCTCGTTGTATCTGTTCAAATAACACCAGCAAAAAATAAACATAAAATCGGCAAGTTTCGGTTTTTCTGTCATATCTTCGGAAGTAATCGGAATTTTTTTGTTTTCTCTAAAGAACGATAATAATGGTTTAATTGCGCATCTTTTCTCTAATTTGACCATCATCGTATCTTTTATGGTTTCGATCTCCATGATAGACATCCTTATCTTGGACATTCTTTCCAAGCGAGAGAAAGCCCGTACCAATAAGTACCTCGTCGTACCTACTGTAGTTTATAGTAAATCTTAAATTACTTCTTAAACCTTTGGTAAATTTAATCCCTTTATGGCTTAATTGTATGTTGGGTCGTCCTCAGAGGCACAGGTTGGAATGAATTTTGTAGTCACGGCAAACCTTGCCCTTTTTATAAATAGAATTTGCGGACATGTTTTTAAATCAGCTGCAGATGTAG
>NW_022171186.1:0-981 GCF_008802855.1 Photinus pyralis | reverse complement strand
AATCGTTTACGATTACTTTTTAACTTGTTGAATTTTTAGTTCAGTTTCTGAGTTTTGTTAACCAACGGGTTGTTTTTTGCAATTTTTATCTTTTTAGTATTTTATATTCTGCCTTTGAAAGGGCAAAAAGAATTTTCTCGTTCGTGCCAGAGGGACCCGAACCCAAATGAAAAATCGGTTCTGATTCTGTTTATATTTAAGCGAAAATATTTATAACGGTTCCGGTTCGGTTTCGGTTCTACAAAAAAATAACGGTTCGGTTCTGCGTATTTTTTCCGGTCCAGAACGGTTCTCTTCGTTACTAGTCTTTTAGAAAGTATGGCATTCAACACATTCATTATAACAACGTGATTTGATGTGAAAAAGAAGTAAAAAGTCATGAATACCAAGACGTGACTGCTATTCGCACTATGCTCTCATTCAAAATGGGTGATCACGGATATAGGGGATACCTGTTCAGTAGTCGTGGGTACAGTGACTGTAGGAAGACAATGCGGCCATAAAGCTCCATATGTCGGCCATATTTTTTCCAATTTATCATTGATCTGGTTGGCTTAAGCGAATTAGTCGATTTTGCTATGGTTACAAGAATGCTGCCACAATTGTGTTCAGGTAAATTCATCACCTTGTTGCCAGGTTAATTTCCACCAATCCGGTGTATTTGGCCAACACACCGAGAATCTCCCAACTATACCAATATAAAATAACACTACCGTATATGACCACACTGTCTCTATAGAGTGACCGTAGTCGCGGGTGTACTTGGATCGTGTAAAGAGCAGCTTCTATAACAATCGCGTAGTACGGGAAGCTTTAACATTTTTGCGGCCTTCTTGATCGTATCTTTTTTGGGATTTTTAGCTTTTTAATTCAACAGATACTAGCTAGCGCTAATAATTTCATCTTCGTTGTCCATCGATAAGAAGTGAACTGCTCACAAACGAGATACTCTTGAACTTTGGGCAAATTAGACTGACCGTG
>NW_022171185.1:56482-111051 GCF_008802855.1 Photinus pyralis | reverse complement strand
ATTCATCAGTCTTGTACTTCATTTTCTTAACGTTCTTTTAAGACTAAAACACCTTAGTACTTACATTTTGAGTTAGAAAACAATTAAATGGGAATTGAGATTATGAATTGATACTGCTCTCTTCTAGATTTGGGGTGATTCACGACCTCTTTGGACACTCATTTATTTTTAGGGCGAAATGCAATCACAAGATTTCATCGTTTCCCGATAACGTTACAATTTACTACAGAAACTTTCATTATGCCAGTTTGTTCACTCCAAGAAGACGAAGCAGGTACAATGTAATACACTGAAGGAATGGGTTTCTAGTGGAAGGAACGTTATGGACCAGCAAACACTGTTCACGATATCATTCTAAAAAAAACAAAGCTGCTTTTAGAAATGCAAGACATGACTTTTCATTGTAACCCAGTTTTCAATTGCAAGAGAAGATTATTAAATGTTCTTTGTTACATCAAAGATAATGGCCGATAGGCATTGGGAACCAAATAGTTCTCCCAAACCATCTAAGGGGTGGTCGAAACGGTAATTAACTTGAAAGTGCTAAAACCGCGTACCTTGTCTATCCTGATGTATTTTCTACTGAGGTGTGAAGAACAATTTCTGTTCCGAAGCCATGAAAAAAAACGGTGTAATAAACGCTCAGTAACAATTAGTAAGTTCATAATGAAATGTAGATCGTCTGTTGAAAACATAACAAAACGGCGCGTGATAAATGTCAAATAAAATTCGGCAAGCAAGTTAAAAACGACGCAGTATATTTTAAGAACACTTTAAAATCGTAAAATGGACCGTCGTTTTTAAAATGATATCAAAATAAATCATAATGTTGACGTTTTGGGGTGTAAGATGTCTTTGTCGTAAGACTTTTCGCTATAAAACTACAAACAGCACCGCGTTTCTGATAGCAAAATGTCACCAAAGATGAAATATTATAATAATGGTGTTCCGCTTCATATAGCATAAAAACTATAGGGGAAATGTTTTTCTTACTTACAAGCTACCCCTCGACTTTTCCTCCCTTCAAAGTTAGTAGCTTAATTCGAAACTGCGATAAGGATTGATACATATTGTAGTTTATATGTCGAGTGGTTCGTTCCAGCTTTAATTGTTTAATTATTTTATACCAGACGCTTTTATTAATTGCAATATACGCCGTTTAAATAATGCAAGCAAGATTTGATATGACACTCATATTTATTACTGTGATTTCAATGATTTCAGATCGAAAACACGGAAAACGCAAATATTATTCAGTATTCACGCCAAATCCCAGGGTAAACTGCACTGGCACGTCTGGAAAAATAGTCTCGGTTACAAGTCGGAAAAACGATTATATATTTACAGCTTTGTAACGTTGTTCAATTTGCAAAGAAATACTTTATTTAAAAAGAACAAGAAAGTATCATATCTGACTTTTAACTCAAAAAATCCGAGTTGGAATTACTAATTTTCGGGTTCTAAATCGGAAAAACGAAAAATTAGCGGATGGATATTCTACGTTCTAACTTTTCAATTTACTTGTCGCCATTTTCAAGCTAACTAGTGGAACTTTTTCGTAAGTAGGGAGAAGGGTCGCTTGTATGAGTGACAAACCCTTCTTGAGGCTTCCGTTCCGAAAATCTGTTCACAAAAAAAGTCATCAAAGTAAGTCAGAAAATTATTGGGTCCTTTCTTCTTTCAGGTAAATTTTTTAATTTAGTCGTGACAATTCAACTCATGTATAAAAAATCGCATAAGCCGCAGTGAAATTGTCACTTTGACAGCGGCAAAAGTTACCTGCAACTTTTCCAGCGACAAATGCACTAGTAGTTTTTTCACTTATTCATTTTCGAACCAATTATCGCATTATCCTTTCCCATATGACTAGTTTGACGTCTGTCAGTAATTGATTAGTTATGTGAATTTCTTGTTCGTTAAATTGTCCTGCCGAATTACACTCGAGGTTTGTATTTAAACCGAGTAAATTTGGGTTGTTGCAATTCAAATCTGTTGCCTTTTAGCAATTGAACTCGAAAAACTGTCAACCTAAAAATGCTCCACCTTCGGTGTCGCATTTTTATTAGTTGACAGTTTTTCTCGTCTAATTGCTAGGCAACAGATTTTCATTACCTAAACAACCCAAATTTACTCGGTAAAATACAAACCTCTTGTGCAATTATAAGTGAAAAACTGCAAGTAAAATATAGAATGTAATGATTAAAATTGACAAAGTATTTTTGATAAAACCATTGTGAATTTAAAAAATGTGTCTTACCACTCTCGAGTATGCGTCTAAGCCACTTTTCCCTAGCTTACCTCCAACCCCTAAATGGTGCAAAGCTTCCCTATTTATTTTAGAAGCAAGATGTATTTAGGTTTCTATCAGAAGACAAAGTGAATGTGTAATTATCATTATTTTACATTGCATTGCTGGTAAAAAATGACCCCCACTCTCAAACACTAAAACTTCCAAAGCAATATGCATGCTAAATTTTAAAAAAATTAATTTTTTCCACTTTCTAGTTAGAGATGGGAAAATTGAAACATACCTATACATCAGCGTAATTTTTGTCTATAAAAAAACTAATCGAAAATGGAGTATCGGAGTGTCGGCTTGATTCTTCTTCCATTATATAGCGTGCATTTTGATGTACCAGGGGACTTTAAATGTTTATGTGTAAAGAAATTCCTCCCCATTAATCATCTACTACCTACTACCTTATAACCCAATAATGTACTAAGCTATTTTGGTTTAAAAAATGCGCTTTGTCTGCCCAAGAGTTTTGCATAGGTAAATTTATATCTGTTATTTACATTTAAAAACGTTTGTTGCATTATAACTAACATGAAACAAAAGAATCACTCCATCCAAAAAGCCTCTCTCAATATTCAAAAAGCCTCTTTTAGAGCCTTCTTTTTGAGAAGTTTCCAGAAACTGATTTATTATAGGTAACTTTTAGTTAGGTTTTAGTATTTGGTACACTTTTTATCCCTCGTACAGAATATACTGGTATACCTACTTAGGATTCATTTAAGGAAAAAGTGCATGATACTACATGCCGCAATATACAAATGAAAATTGTATTATTTCCATTTAAATGCAGTGTCAGCGCGAACTTTTGTACACTGTACGTGCCATTTGATGAAATAAAACTTTATTTCGGGTTATACCTATTAGAGATACTTTATCACGCAATTCAGACAGCCCACCAGAGCACGAAATTAATGGCAGAGCTAACCGAATTTATACTTTCGGTCCGATTATTCATTGCTATTGGAAGAAAACTGTGTATGGGCTCTGACTATCGATTAAAACTGCATAAGCGCGCCGCTTTTGCTATTCAGCCGGCTTTTTCCAACGTATTCACTTTTAAAATCGAGGAACCTCGAACTAACTCAATACATTGGAAAAAGTATCTTTGCCGTTACTAATGCAGGTTGAACTAACTTTATCGTAAAAGAGTCTAAAGCCGTGTTTCTGATAAATATTGGCTAAAATGATCATCAACCATTTGATCTCACTGAAAGGGCAAAGGATTCAATTTTGCCTCGACTCGTCTTGTTCAATTTTTCGAACGATGTGGTAATTATAAAAATTAATATATATAGAATTATAGTCAGAGCTGGGCAGAATACTTTCAAAAAGTATTTGAATACCAAATAGTAGATACTTTACACAAATCAAAGGTATTTGAATACTAAATACTTTTACGTCCATCACAAGCGAATACTAGATACAGATACATTGAAAAGTATTCAAATACTTAAAAAAATAAGTATTCAAATACTTTCAAAAGTATTCTAATACTATGAAAGGTATTCGAATACTATAAAAAGTATTCGAATACAGTAAAAAGTATTCAAATACTTGTCACTCAAATACATTAAAAATTTAAAATAGTATACTAGATAAAAGTCTTAATACTACTTAAAAATCAAGTTATACTTTGTATGGGGTTAGCTTTTTTTATATTTCTATTGTTATATACAAATTTAAGGGGAGTAAAAGCGTATTATTATATTATTATGTAGGAGGTACCTACCAGGACCTTTCTTATACCAGTTATATCCTTAAGAATACGTGTACCAGTTTTCAAAGCGATTATACGAAAAAGTGTTTTCCCGAGAAATTTTGGTGTAGTCGATTTTTGGTAAAAAAGGAAGGTTATACACTGCCTTTTTTTGAGCCCCGAAGAAAAAATTGTCTCAGATCGACCCGGAAAAAATTTTCTTATAGAATGTGGCCTGTAGAATCCATAATTTCAAACAGTTCCAAGATTGGGCTACTAGTTCAAAAGTTACAGCCCTTTGAATTTTCTTTCGAAATTGGTTTCCAGTCTATAACTTTTGATTGAGAAGTCTGATCGAAAAAGTACGAATTGTTTTGGATTCTACGCACCAAAATTAATAAGAAAAGGTGTTTTCCCGAGAAATTTTGGTGTAGTAGATTTTTGGTAAAAAAAGGAAGGTCAAATTCAAATACTATGCGAAGTTTTCGAATACTTTCCAAAGTATTCAAATACCTTGCGAAGTATTCGAATACTAAATATTTGTGAAAGTATTTGAGTTACAAAAACAAATACTGCTTCCATAAAAGTATTTAATTACAAAGTATTTGAATACTTTAAAGGATTTGAATACTAAAAACTATTTACAAAATCGAATACTACCAGCTCTGATTATAGTGATGGGCACCATGAAATTAAGCCAAGTTTAAAATTGCTCCATGAAAGCAATCATTAACAAGGCTTCATTTTGAAGGTGCAAAGGGCTATTAGTTAGATATAGTAACAATTGTAACATTGCTCACATTCTCTATTTGTTTCAGGTAAGGATCGTCTGAATGTTGACGCATCGCTTTTGTACAACATAGTTTGAGGTAATTATTATCAAAGATAATTGATTATGAACAAATTGTTGCATTTTTCTACACTATTGAACTGCTTTTTAATATTTTAGTTACATTCAGTGTACCGATATTCCAATTTTTGTTGTATTCCGAACGTGTATTCTTCAAGTTCAATTCAATTTTATTTTAGACCAATAAGGATAAATAGTGTTTTGAGCTAAACTTTCACTTTAACTTTGCATGTGAATTTGTGTTCCACCAGAATCTAATTTGCTTGTATTTTATAGTTATAAAAAATAGCTTAAGAGTTTGGTTCCACCTACTTACGGATGATCTTTTTACATGAATAATCTGGAGGAAAAGAACGAAATTAGAGTTATTCATTCTCAAATGTCATTCCTTTGAAACAATTTCCTGTCCGACTACCTTACTTGAAAGTACTCGCTATTTATTTCAACCTCTCGACTGTGCCAGTGTTTTTCGGTATATATGTCTTGTAATTTATGCCCTTCTGCCTTGAAATGTGTTTTTCTGCTTTGTAAATGAATATCACTTGCTTCACGCACAACTTTGACATCTTCCTGTTACAGTCTACCGCAAAACCGAATTTTAACATCACGTAGGTAATGAAATTTATTGCCCATTAGCCTTCTCGTTCCCAAATAAAATAATTCCCGTTTAAGGTAGTAGGTATAACGAGAACAAATGTCCGCCGAGCACTGCACGTTAAAATATCTCCTCCAGTTTAATTCAATGTGTTCAATTTTAAATTAAAATGTATCCGCCGCTTCAATAAAACATTAACAAGGATCTTATCCTACTGAAATATGTCTGACGTGAGATAGGGGGATTTTAGAAATCCATCGGATCACACTATTTCGTATTTCAATAAGATAGATAATATAATAACGGCGCACAGTCCCATTCAATCGATAAAATCTTGTTTATGGGCAAATATGTTCCGAAAGCAGGGCGACATTGACGAACACTGGACAGCTACAGATAACGGCTTTCCTATTGCATTAGCTTGCGAAAATAAGATTTCCGAAATTAATTTACAGAATTGTTGACATAATTATAACTCTTTGCTCGATCAAATTCCTGTAATCTTCAAACTTCGGGAGCGGGGGATTATTAATATATACGATCGAACGGTTGATGGAATTGCAATTACTGTAAGATGCCGAGCACTAAAGAGACAAATCCACTTAACTTCGGAAGTAATGCGTATTCAACTTTGCTTTCTACCACTAACGGGATCAGCGTACTTGAATTGTGCGGTAATGTCAAATTTTTCAAGCAATGGGATTACGATCATTCGTTATATAGGATAAGGGATAGGGATCTATCGTTTAACATTGGTATACGATATTGCAACTGAATAAACTTTCTTTCAATTTTCACAATCTATTTACTCGATAGTCAATATCTAGGTTACTTTTACATTGATTAATTGAAAGTGCATTTTAAATCATCAGTTTTAACTGGTTCGTGTGTGTAATGTTCAAAAGCTTGACATGTAGTTTGATCTAAAATTGAATATTATTTGAATCCTGAAAAACAATTACTTTGGGTTTGGAACAAAATCTTTCAAAATAGCACACCAAACGTTAGCACTAAATTGTCTTTAAAATCCTCTTTCACGCACAGTTATCCGGTCCTCGATACTCCAATAATGATTATTTCTTGCATTAAACATGCCAATATTTGAAAAATTTAATTCATTTGTCCAGATAATGAATTTTAAAAAGACTTCCTTAATTCTTCGTTTAACAACAAACAAATAACAAAAGTCAAGGCGTCTTTTATGGTCTACAAGATGTAAATGTTGAACTTTTAGGTAGATTTCTACTTATTGTAATGGTACCAGAATATTTATGTATGTACTTATATCAATTCCAAGTTTAAGTTGGTGAATCAGCCAATTCCGCCCTAATGGAAGAAAATGGCGGAAATAATTTGATTCCTATTCAAAATTGTATTACTCTTCCTACACTACACTGGTACTCGGTAGAAGCCATTTTAATAGATGCCCTTGGATTTGCTTCAAAATAGGTCAACATATCTATTTCAATATCATTATTTATTCTTGTTCTCGATTTTCCAATAAATACAGTTGTATTAGCATAATCGTAATCTGGCTTTTAAACTTTGAAAATACCTATCTGATGGAAATTCTCTTTCAGGATATGTCTCCTGATACACTCTATCCACGGCTAAGGTATTTTTTCTTGCTAAAATTTACACTTTATACATATAAACTTGTTCATTATGAGTAAAATGATGCATTTTTCTATTAAATTGAGCTTATTTAGTACCTATTCCCACAACAATAATAAATTAACTGATTTTAAGGTTTTAAATAAGTACATTTTTCTCATAAAAATTGTTATTTAAGGGTATACAAATTTATATCACTAAAATTAGAATAAAATTCTTCATTAAATAAGGAAATAAAAACAAATCTAGTTTCATGTAAAATAACAAAGTTGGTATGGACAGTTTGTAAACCACTGGTTGGAAAAAAAAATTTTGTGTTAATTAAAGTAGTCTTGTAAAATAGAAATTGTTTGCTAATTTAACCGACCTCGTAGCTCTTATAATAGTCCTCGAGATAGCAATAGTGAACAAAATAAAATGAACACCCCCTGTATAGTCTAATATAAATGCACTATTCAGCAAAACGGTATACATTAGACCTGTATGTCGCAAAATCATAAAAAAAATGTGCCGTAGCATCTATTCCAAAACATTATTTCAAATGTAGCTTAAAAATATGCCGTACAAAAACAATAAAATCTGATATGCAAAAATTACCCTCTGGGATTAATGACTTTCAATTTTATCATCTCCATTCAAAACGGCATGGTATAGTTTTTTATCGTTGTTTAATATTATTGTTACAAATTTGTTGATGCCGCACAATAATAAATGAGTTTCAAAGTCACCTAAAACGTTATCGGAATTTTTTTCACCTGTTTTTCTTTTGAGGAATATACAATATTTCTCTTCATGTTTTTTTGTTTTATTTAAATTTTTATTTGCTACCATTTATGCTACTATTCATTATATTATTATACTATAAGTACATTTTCGTACTTGTGCCAGAGCTGGGCAGTATTCGATTTTGTAAATACTTTTTAGTATTCAAATCCTTTAAAGTATTAAAATACTTTATAATTAAATACTTTTATGGAAGCAGTATTGGTATTTGTAACTCAAATATTTAGTATTAGAATACTTCGCAAGGTATTTGAATACTTTGAGAAGTATTCGAATACTTCGCATAGTATTTGAATACTCAACCTTCGTTTTTTTACCAAAAATCGACTACTCCAAATTTCTCGGGAATACACTTCTTCTTATTAATTTTGGTGCGTAGAATCCAAAACAATTCGTACTTTTTCGATTAGACTTCTCAATCAAAAGTTTTAGACTAGAAACCAATTTCGAAAAAAAATTTAAAGGGCTGTAACTTTTGAACTAGTAGCCCAATCTTGGAACTGTTTGAAATTATGGATTCTACAGGCCACATTCTATAAGAAAATTTTTTTCCGGGTCGATCTGAGACAATTTTTTTTTCGGGGCTCAAAAAAAGGCAGTGTATAACCTTCCTTTTTTGCCAAAAATCGACTGCACCAAAATTTCTCGGGAAAACACTTTTTCCTATTAATTTTGGTGCGTAGAATCGAAAACAATTCGTACTTTTTCGATCAGACTTCTCAATCAAAAGTTATAGACTAGAAACCAATTTCGAAAAAAAATTTAAAGGGCTGTAACTTTTGAACTAGTAGCCCAATCTTGGAACTGTTTGAAATTATGGATTCTACAGGCCACATTCTATAAGAAAATTTTTTTCCGGGTCGATCTGAGACAATTTTTTTTTCGGGCCTCAAAAAAAGGCAGTGTATACCTTCCTTTTTTACCAAAAATCGACTGCACCAAAATTTCTCGGGAAAACACTTTTTCTTATTAATTTTGGTGCGTAGAATCCAAAACAATTCGTACTTTTTCGATCAGACTTCTCAATCAAAAGTTATAGACTAGAAACCAAATTCGAAAAAAAATTCAAAGGGCTGTAACTTTTGAACTAGTAGCCCAATCTTGGAACTGTGTGAAATTATGGATTCTACAGGCCACATTCTATAAGAAAATTTTTTTCCGGGTCGATCTGAGACAATTTTTTTTTCGGGCCTCAAAAAAAGGCAAGTGTTTAACCTTCCTTTTTTACCAAAAATCGACTACACCAAAATTTCTCGGGAAAACACTTTTTCTTATTAATTTGGGTGCGTAGAATCCAAATCATTTCGTACTTTTTCGATCAGACTTCTCATTCAAAAGTTATAAACTAGAAACCAATTTCGAAAAAAATTCAAAGGGCTGTAACTTTTGATCTAGTAGCCCAATCTTGGAACTGTTTGAAATTATGGATTCTACAGGTCACATTCTATAAGTTTTTGGTGCGTAGAACACTAAACAATTCGTACTTTTTCGATTAAACTTCTCAATCAAAAGTTATAGTCTAGAAACCAATTTCGAAAAAAAATTCAAAGGGCTGTAACTTTTGATCTAGCAGCCCAATCTTGGAACTGTTTGAAATTATGGATTCTACGGGCCAAATTCTATAAGAAAATGTTTTTTCCCGGTCGATCTCAGACAATTTTTTTTTCCGGCCTCAAAAAAAGGCAGCACTTTTAAGTTATTCAAATATTTGAGAACAATTCAGAAATGTTTAGGGAAAGTTTCCATTGTCACAAAATCAAATATAAAAATCCGATACATCTGAATACCGAACTCGATAGTCTACGTAACTTAAAACTAATAGGGACCTTTCTTATATCCTTAAGACCATGTGTACCAATTTTCAAAGCGATCGCACGTTTCTAAACAAACTATCATGGACACGAACAAACGGATGGTCAAAAATGAATCTGTTCCAAAATCGCTAGGATTAATTTCAGAAAGACGTACGTATCATGTGCACGAGGTAGGTACCTCCTATATAATAATATAATAATAATAATACGTTTTTACTCCCCTTAAATTTGTATATAACAATAGAAATATAAAAAAAAGCTAACCCATACAAAGTATAACTTGATTTTTTAAGTAGTATTAAGCCTTTTATCTAGTACACTATTTTAAATTTTTAATGTATTTGAGTGACAAGTATTTGAATACTTTTTACTGTATTCGAATCGCTTTGATAGTATTTGAATACTTATTTTTTAAAGTATTTGAATACTTTTCAATGTATCTGTATCTAGTATTACGCTTGTGCTGGACGTAAAAGTATTTAGTATTCCTCTCCATTTCCATTCTTGTCTCTTTTCCTTCCACCCCCTTTCTCAAATCTGATCATCTTAGACTTACATTTAGCTCCATTCCTCTCCATTCTTCCCATCATTTTCGTCATCTATTCTAGACATTATCACTGCGCCGCCTGCGTATGCTAGGGATCACATCTTCCTCCTTCCCACTACGATCCCTAAATCTTGATCCTGTCTTTATTTTTTCCCATGTTTCTTATATAGAGATTGAGCATTCTTGTCCCAGTCCATTACATGTTCAGAACACTTCACACTCCTTTCTTGCTACCTTTACCCTCCATCGTGTTTCTCCATATAGTTCCTTGGTGCTGTCCTTTAGCTGTTTGTGTATTTTCCCGTTCCCGTTCCTGATGGGAGGAAATATATGGAAAAACCGAATGTTTTGTTGTTGTTGACATGTAACGGTAGCTCTGAATGTGTATTTAACTTTTTGAATTTTATTGAAATCGGCAAAGTCCAAATTTTTGGAAGTGTTAGATTAGTTTAGGCCATTCCATATCATGTTGATGGAACTTAAGAGTTTTTGGTACTGGAATTGAAAATCCTTTCTTCGTATTTGAATTGAATCGAGTACTGTTCTCCTCATTAGTTTCGGAAACCTAGGCGACAAGATGATTGGAATGGGGTTCATTTTTAGTCATTTTAATTAGGGTTATTTAGTTTCAAATGAACCCTCGGCGCCATATCATGTTGAAGCGTGGAAACTAGAAATATGGCATATTTGAAAGAACAGTCATATTTGCCTTTGTTGTCAATTTATTCAGAACTTTATCGTAACTCTGTATTTAATTTTGGCAAGCAAGTATTTCAGGAAATAAAATTTTTGAAGCTAACTTTCAAAGAAATCTACGAAAGAAGAAATTTTCTCGAAGCCATAAATTTATCACAGGAGCTAGCCGTCGGCCATTAAAAAGTTTCAAATTATATTAAAAAATCTATACTTTATTTGAAAGAATGGAGGGTCAACCCCCTTGTATGCATAAACGTATTGAACATATCACTGCGTGGACCACTCGATAACAAATAAATCAATATAGACCCATTTGAAGTTAATTTCTTCTGGAAAACATCGTACTTACTCGACCTCGCAAAAAATATTGTAAGCAAAGGGCGTGGTACATAATTCTTCCATAGGTAGGTCATAGACAATTGAAGGATCCCAATGATTTATTGGGATCCTTCAATTGTCTATGACCTATGGAAGAATTATGTACCACGCCTTTTGCTTACAATATTTTTTGCGAGGTCGAGTAAGTACGATGTTTTCCCAATGATTTATTGGGATCCTTCAATTGTCTATGACCTATGGAAGAATTATGTACCACGCCTTTTGCTTACAATATTTTTTGCCCTCTTCGTTGTAAACTTCACATTTCACCCTCTTAAGTTAATAAGACCAATAGACTAGTCTACGAGAGTGTGCCACTATGTCAATGAATCGCTTTAAAAATAGTTCGTACAAGATATTAGTATCTGTATATTTGCTGTTGCTGCTGATGTGCTGGGTAATCTGGAATATGCAATTTGACAGAAGCCGCTAACTTTTCATTTAAGCATTCTCATGCATAGTTATTAAGAAGTTCTAAAGCTAATGACTAATTACCGTTATGTAGCTATATAGCTCTTAGAAACTTTTGTTAGGTCTCTCCCTCTGCTACTACTGTTAAATTAATTAAAGCTGCATATGACGTGTCCTTTAAAGCAGTGACAGATAACTTAATTAAATTAAAATATATGCTACTGCTGTATATATAACAAACTTTCTATTAACATTTTTATTTAAGCAAAATACTGTGTCACGTTGGGAGAAACATGAAAACATCAATACTGAAAGGTTAAAAGTACATTTGAGAATGTTAAACGAAAACAAAAGTCTTTCGTTCTACTTTTTACGTCTATCGTCCAAAACAAAAAAGGAGTAATCAACTGGTCGATAGAGTAAAAGTTTAATTAACAATTAAACTCAATTTTGCAAGCGTCGGGCATTTATTTTCCAATCTTGGGATCGATCATTTAATAAGAATAAGGGAATGAGTAAATTCTAAAGCAAACAGAATAATAAACTCACAATACAGGTCCACATTTCACAGGCAATGTAGTAATCAAGGAAACATTGTAAACGACGTACGGTTAAATTATAATGGAAATTATAATGCGGTGTAAAAAGAAAATTAAATCGCCCAAAATTAGATTGTTTTGTAAAATTAGGAATGAAAGAGGGTTGGGCTGTTTGCATTTACGATAATGGATTTCCATTAGGGAAGATTTATGGGTGCATGCTTAACGCATTCGATCCTTACAACGGATTTAATATTTCTACTCTTAAACTACTATCGGAACAAAATAAATACGTTTTTACCTTTACACAGTCCACTAAGCACAAAAGAGCAAAACTAAAACTTAGAGGGTTTATATAATTTAGTGCACTTCTGTATAAATGGGAAATACACCACTACTCTGTGTAGGGGGTTACGCTAACGGAGCTCTAAGTAATAGGTATAATGGCACCATAAACTACAATTACCCCAAGACACATGGGGCTCACCATTTCAGCATCCCCGTCCAGAAAAAACAAACATTTCGTTAAAGTTTTCATTAATATGATAATTTCGCCGCATTAACGCTCACGTGTCAGTCGTCTCTTTTTAGAGTAAAGTTTCTAATTCAAAAACCGCAAATCCTGCAGGCAAAGGATGCCCACCAAATTTAATTGTGATAATTATGAATAGGAGAAATATAAGCGTCTCTAAATAAAAGCACCTTACTCTGGAAAATGCTGTAAACAATAGGAGGTAGGACGTTTTTATAGCACTTATTACAGGAAAGGTGGATGTATGTTCTATACAGTTAAACTTTAACGAGCACCTCTGTTATGTGCGTCTCTCTTAAGCTCCCTTAAAGGCGTATCGGCCTTTTATAATGGAGAATTTGGCAATATTTATTTCTGTTAACAAAAGCAACAAAGAACTATATACCTCTTTTAACCTTAGGACGTTTAAAGAATTGAAAATGTCGATTGTTTAATTTTAATCTTTATAAACTTTCCTATGATTCTCAATTTCTCTCTAGTTATAACTCTCCTTATCTCCTCTTGTAACGTTCTCAACTCTACTCGGAACTTTTATCTCCATATTCTCTATCGCTCTGACTACTTTTATTCTCGCCGATAGCTCCATGATTCGCTATCGTATGTGAAAGTTCACTGATTTTTATAGAACTTCGTTTATATTACGTAGCTGTCAGAGAATCTGAATCTGTTGTCAGAATTTCCATAGCACGCTAAATGTAGAAGCTACAGGCTACTACTTTCTTATTTCTTATGGGCGCCATATTGAATTTTTACGAAATGAGAGAGAGAAAAAAAATAATGAATGTACGTTTACGTAAATTTACAAAAGAAGTTTCAAAATCAAAAGTTTTATATTCATTTCTCAACAAAACATTTACGGGTAATCTTGCTGAATCAACATGGCTATGATGGCGATGCAATCAAATGAACTTCTTTGTTTCTTTCTTTGTCCTCTATATCATTCCGTAAAAATCCAATATGGTGCCCATAAGAAATAAGAAAGTGTATTGTAAAGCTTGTACATCTAGCGTGCTATGGAAATTCTGATACAAGTTTCAGATTCTCCGAAAAAAAGTGCCCATATATAGTGCCAACGGGAACCGTCCATTTCCGGACCTTTAAGCTAGGGAAAATGAAAACGAAGTTTGACATTTTCAGTTTTTCGATGATATCTAGTTATTTTCAAAGATTTTCCAAAATTTTAAAAGCGTTTTTTTTTGTCACAAGGGGAAACTTTGTCCCTATTTAACCTACACTGTATCTATCACCGTAAAGGAGATCCCAATGGTAAGCCGCGAATTTGAACAACCCTGTACATATATTTATACAAAATCCCGAAACACGTCAAATTTAAAATAAAAATTGAAAATGTGATCTCCTTCAACCGTCTTTTAGTTGCTTTACTTGTTTCAGTGTAGGCTGATTTTCTCCAATTTTATGCTTTCCTTCGAATTTTCCAAGTACGTACAGTTACGTACAGTTTAAGTGCATGGAAGACTCGTGCACCTAACGAAGCGTCCGTGTTCGTATTAATGCCTGTTTTTTATTTTATGAGTGAAACGTTACTCATAAATGAGCAAGTAAAGATGCTTGAGACACAAACATCTCAACACTAAAGTTTTAATGTTGAAGTTTACTGTGCCTCTTAAAAGAAACTGTAGGTAATCAAAATCGAAATTTGTCATCCAATTTGTTACTAAATCAATTGAACGAAGAAAGTTTGATTATTAGTTTATCAGATTAATTAGAGTTCATTCGCTTCCAAGTTTGACAATTAACGTTAAAGGAAAACTAGACCCTTAATGCCAGCTAATTAGCTGACGGAGAAGTTAGCGTTCGCAAGTCTTGATATTGCCGTCGTCTTAAAACAATTAAATTCGGAAAATTTAAGATCGATAAACGCGCCATGGTAGAAAGTAAAACTATGCCGATGGATGTCCACGAACTACACGACGATTTCATTTCGTCGTTCCTTCTGTCCCATTCATCTTCCTTGACAATCTCGGCGATGACAGCATTTACGCAATTGCTGGAATTATTGCATGGCTAATTTGTAGAACAAGATCTTCCTTCGCATGTAAGGATTTTTCAGTGTTAACAACTAAAGGAACAGATATTTTGCAAATTTTGTACTACTTTGGCATATGCGTTTGATTTAAATTTATTAAACGATTGTTATATCCAAACGACCCATCATATGCCTTTTGGATAAATACGCACATAAAATCCTAACAACGTTTTTATGCCTCATTAATTTACATTTATGGTTTAAAGTTTCGGTGTATGAAAACGATACCAATTTAATTATGTAGTGGACTATTATAAAAATGTTATTAAAATTACAGTATAGTTGTAGTTAACTTCGAAATAGCGGTAATAACTAATAATTTTCATAGCAAATTGCGGTTGATATGTTTAAAAAACTAAGCCGAGCACTATGCTAGTATAATCTTTGTAAAATTGTGGTAAAAATATTTGAGTACCTACTGGCGGTGAACATGCATTTTTCTAATACATAGTTTCTGCATATGTCAAAGATCAAAAATCGCCCCAGACCCGAAAATTTCGAATCTTTTACCACTAGTAGTGAACGATTGATTTTTTTGCACCTTTTCATTAGGTTCATTTGATAGAGATTTTTTTTCTGCGATAATGTAATATGTTAGTAACCTAATACAAGAATTTTTTTCAAAAAAACTTATTATAATTACATCAATAACATTAATCTAGATATCCTACATTAAAATAAAACAAGTGAATATGTGTACGTTTGTTACCATTTTATAGCAAATTTCATTTTGTCTTCAAGGTTTAGTAAGAAACGTACACGTTCATTTGTTTTATTTTGATGTAGGATATCTAGATTAATGTTATTGATGTTATTATAATAAGTAATAAGTAATATTAGTTATGTTTATATAGGTACCTCAATATCATTATCTTATTACAATTTTAAGATTTGAACAACGGGTTGTCTGCTACAAAAGTGGTCGACTTTGAGCCCACCAATGGCAGATGACAAATTGATGGCGGGATATCTGCTATTGATACTTTCGTTTGAAAGTAACGTTTAACTTCAATCATCGTGTATTAGTATACACCACGTATTTATATACAGGGTCGTTGTTAAAAATGGAACCTAAGCTCTCACGCTCAAACATTTTTAAGTATAGATATGAAAATTAGAATACTTCCATTTGAAATGATTTTTTTGACAGTTTTGGGTGCGATCTCCATCTTGAATTTTTTTTAATAGCAACATAATTATTTCATGTGATAGATAGGCCATTAGAAAGCTTATTTTTCCTCTTTCTTACTTCTGTTAAATTAGAAAATAATCGAGAAAAAATTCTGTCAAGTGGTCCATATTTTAGAAAATCATATTACTGTGTGCAATGGCCCGGCCAAAATGAATCATACATAAAACCCCTTAAACCTAACTAGCTCTCTTGTTAAATTTTTTTCCAGGGCACATCTCAATCCTGACACAATGAAAAATTCCAATCCCGACTTCAAATTTCAATTTTAAGGGCAAATAACGGCCACAATCATATGCTAGAACCGGCATTCGAACCAGGGAGTCTTAGTACCGGGCTTCCACGCCACTGCGCCACAGATGCGCCATTTTTAAGAACTTACTAAAGCTCTTGGCATTCAAGGTTGAGGAAATTATATTTTCACAAACCAACTAATTTTTCTGTAAAATCATCTTACTTCTATGTGCACTATATTTGTCATATTAAATATTTTTGTTTTTTGACATATTATGAACTACCCCCTCAAAAAATTAATTTGCTTCTCGTTTTAAACTTGCTTAATTTTTTTTCTTCTTCTTCTAATGGCGTTTGCTACTTCATTTTGATATTTTTCTCTGTCTAGCACTGTATGTAAAATATGTGCTTTTGTCATGTGCAGCCAAGTGTTGATATTATCCTGCCAGACCACTTTCGGTCTGGACTTTTTGCCTTCGATCTTGCCCTCCAGGATGAGTGGCAGTAGTTGTGCAACTTAGAGTGGGGCTTGTACCCACACCCGCTGAACTCCTTCTCTCTAGTTCCCTCTATCTCGCTCAGGCGTCAAGAGCCCAGGCATCACCCAAGGCGTTCTACAGGTCATGGTGGAGCTATCATTTTCTCTTTTTCCTTTTCCTCCTTTTTCACTTCCCTCCTGCATTTGATGCATTTGTTTCTTGTGTCTCTCTCTCTACGTACTTCTCCCCCTTTTGTGAGTTCCCGATCACACCGCACATTTATTCACTTTTACCTTTTTACGTACTTAGCATTTAGTGATCCATATCCAGATGCTATTTATATCGTGCATCCTCCTTTTACTGCTTTTCAGCAGCAGAAGTGTGACGGACCTCTCTCCCGACTACTAGTTCAACTTACCCTCCACTTCAGAATCTATATTACGCCGATTGACGCTCTTCATTTTTTAGGGGTGGAAACTACCCCCTTGTGGGAAACCTATAAAACTATATATTAAAGCTTAAGGTGGGTCAAATTTGGTTCCGACGAGTTGAGTAATGATTTTTAAATGCTTTTGTAAATACTTTTAAAAAGATTTAAGAGTTTTTCTCGAAAAATGCACAATTTGGCGTTGTTTGAGTTTGACGCTCTCTAATTTTTGGTTTGACGAACAGTGCTAACCTTTAACAAGCCTTAGCTGTGTTCCAATTGGTCATAAAGCCACATTAAAAAGTCGTTGTTTTTTTAAAGCTATACAATTTTGTTTATAAACTGCATACTTTTCGAGTTTTTTGCGAATAACCAATTAAAAGCATAGCTGCCATTTATCAATTTAAGTAACTTTTAATAAAAAATGAGAAATATACACAACCTCGCTAATCCGAGTTTTCTCTAATCCGAACACGCTGCAAATTTATACCTCCATCTCGCTAATCCGAACAAAATGGGGATAATCTAAACAAAAAACGTGTAGTATACCTACGTACAGTCGGTAGAGTTCCGCTTTTTGATATTTACAATGTGTTATTATTAGGTATTTACATTTTTAGAACAGTTGCTATGTTTCAAAGGAGCTTATCCATTTTTGTACGATTTGAAACTGTTTATTTCTCAATAAATGATATAAAAAAAATAAAAAGCATAGATCTATGAAAAACTGATACGTGCGCTCGCAAATAACTCGAAAAGTATTTACTAAAATGTATAGAACACTTTTGGCTTAGAATTAATTTTTCTATCTACTGCTGTGGTCAAATTATAATAAAGTTTCCATCCCGGAGATGGGGTGACAACCACTCTAGCGCCCTTTGGCATAATATAAATTTTGATCCTTAGGCTATTCATTCCCTGCCTACTGTCAAAATTTCAAATCAATCGATTCATTTTGAAAAAATTGCCATCAGGTCAAAACCTTCGTTTCCTGGACTAACATGGAAATGATCCTACTTTTTCAGAAAAATGTCTTTTTCGTGCAGTGGTTCAGGTCAAATAGCTTGATTTTCATATTACTTAACTTGAAAATCGAGCATTTAAAAAACTTATTACTTTACTGTTGCTTAAAATGACGAAAAACGTTGCCATTTGACGAAATGTCCAAAAAACGGCGATGCTACGAAGCTAAAAATATGCCATACATGTGAATCATCAATATATTATTGGTGAATCCTCACGTTTTTCTAAGCTAACCAGAAATGAGTCGAGTAGTTAACTCGTTCTTCCCCACTTTCATTTATCCCAAATTTTCAAGCAAAGCATCGCATAATCCTCACGTTAAATGGGGGAAGTCCAGAAAATTACTAAAGTTACGTGGGAAACGGACATGGAAATTATACCATGACTGATTACTGAATTGTTTACAAATTTATTGAGCTCATTTTCACGCTTGATCATATAATTTGTTATGTATTCCTACATATTTATAAATGTACAATGACATTATTCGTGACGGCTATTTATTATAATTGCCCGACAATGAAACATGTGCGGCTTAAGTTCCATACTAGTGAAACGTTCTACACAATCCCCTCAACAATCAAACACGAATATTTCACGGATAAATGGTGTCAGAACTTGAAAATCGAACACAATGTACCTAGGCTATGACAATAGATATAATGTAGGTTAACATGCCGCTGACATAACAGCATCGCCGATGGGGTGATGATATAGTAAGCACGTGCTAGGGTTTCGGTTACGCAATAAACCCAATGTCTGCCTAATTGTTTGTAATTAAAGAAGTCCAAGAGGACAAATCAAAATTAACATTCCTTCGCGTATCAAAACCTCCTAAGAAGCAGATTAAATGACTCAGTTTCAGCAAACAAAGAACTAATTATGTACGCTTTAAAGAAAAGCTAACAATTCGAGGCAAGTTTTCTTCAAAGTTTGCGTTAGCATTAGTAATTACCGCGTGATTGATCGTTGCAACTAATTTATACAGTTTATTACGTCTTACAATTCGCGAAAGAAAGGTTTAGTAAATAGAAACATCATTTATACTGAAACCACCTACATTCTGGCAGCAGGCAATGAACTTTAATGTTCAATTTCAATGAGTTTAACTTGCGAATCTCGAATCTCCTAAGTTCGTAGTATAATCAATGTCATAATGTAAGAATGATCGAGCGACCAAAAAAGAAATCTTCCTCACCCCGATAGCAACAATTCCAACTGGAGAACTTTCTAAATTTTAATCGTACAACTTGTAAATGTAAAGAGTAAAGCATACGACAAACATGTCTCGTGTTTACGAAACCGCATCACTCTTTGTAGAGTCTTGTAAATGCAAAAGGAAGCGATGCGATGCTGCAGCTCTATTTTGTTCAGTTTCATTTTTAACATCCACTTCATCTACAACGTATTTCGCAAAAAGGACAAACATAAAGAAACTGAGTAAGATTTGTTTATTAGAGACTCTTCTGGTACCGCAAGGGAGGTTGGCGCGTAACTGGTTACCTGGGAATGTTTTTGCCTTCAGAATTGGCTTTTCCACCTTCCAACCGAAAATATTCTTTTGTATTTGGAGCTGTTGCGGACCGGTCTACCACGCTAAAATCACGTGACCGGATCGCACCTTCTTGCCAGAATTTTGGTTTATTACAAAAATTTGAAATAGTAACATAAACGATACAATTCAAGAATCTGCGTTCTGCCCAAAAGCTTTTCGGCCGTTTCTTTTATATCTAAGAATATGCGGGTACCAAATTTAGTTCCAATCGGTTCATCCGTTTCTTAGCCGGAAATGGGAGTACAGGCGGGCCGACGAACAGACTATTAAAAACTAACACTTTTAGGAACGGGGCCGCTAATTTGGTGTACCAACACGCTGATATAAGTAGCTTCTTCTTACAAGAAATCAAAAACGCAACTTATATTTTATTTTACAATCTTGTTATTATTATGTAACCATACCAACTACGAACTATTTTATTTTCTTACAAAGCCACCTCTAACATACTCCCCCCCGTTTACGGAAATTACAAATTTTTGGAAACTATACAAAACAATACAAGAAGAATAGAAAAGTACAAAATCTTAAAATTATTTCTTCGTTTTAACTAAATTACTAATTACACCTATTAGGCTTACCACCCTGACTTACAGAATCATCTATTATTTTATCAAAAGTTGATTTTGATATTTCCAGTGAATATAATTTTTGGATTGGTCTCTTTACTATCCCATTTTTTTTTGTTTTTAAAATGAAAACACGGTTAATCCCATCACGTCCCGGAATTGCACTCAATATGCGCGCAAGCGGCCACTCCAAACGTTTTTTCATTTTGTCGTCGATCATTACAAGATCTCCAACTTTCAAATCACAGACCTTTTGTTTTTGATTTCTAATAGTCAATTTGCCTATATATTCTGACCGAAAACGCGCTCGTAAATCATTGCAAATATGTTGCCTATGTTTAAATTGTTTATTAAGTTTTTCTGTATAAAGCATACCGCAATCCGGTACGCCTATCTCTTTTGTTTCGTGGAGAAACATAGAAGGTGTTAAGGGTTTTAAATCGTCAGGATTTTCTGATACATATGTTAAAGGTCTATCATTTATGATTGCCTCCACATCGCATAGCACTGTCACCATACTTTTGTACGATAGACACGCTTTTCCCAAAACCTTTCGTAAACATGATTTTAAAATTCCTACCAACCTTTCCCACCACCCTCCCCACCAGGGAGCGGAAGGTGGATTAAAGATCCACTCTATTCTTTGTGCCGAGCTAAACTTAACTATTTTGTTCCAATCTAAATCTCGTAACGCTTTATTAGTGCCTACAAAATTCGTACCGTTATCACTATAAATGATTCGCGGACGCCCTCGTCTGGCTATGAAACGACGTAAAGTTTCGATAAATGCCTCAGTACAAGGTCCCGACGCCAACTCAAAATGAACGGCCCGATACACGTCGCATGTAAATAAATGATCCATGCCTTTTCGTTATTTCGAAGAAAAACAGGACCTGCATAATCGACACCTATGATTTCGAAAACTCCAGCATCACGGACCCGGTTCGGTGGCAGTGCTGGTTCTTCGCAGCTTGCAGGTTTTGTGGTTTGTCGTTTACACCCGATGCATTTGTTTACGATAGTTTTTATCGTTCTTCTTAACGATGTAATCCAAAATTTTTCTCTTAATCGGCTCATAATGAGCGTAACGCCGACATGCCCCAATATTTCGTGGGTCTCTTTAACTAATAACCTTACTACATCGTGATCTGAATCTAATAAAATTGGATATAAAAATAATGGATCATCTTCGCGATATAAAATTTTCGTTTTTAACACGTGTAATCCGTCTTTGTTTTCCATTATTTTAAACGAAGACCACTTTTGATTATTGGTTTTAGAAAACATGTCGAATTGTAAACGTTTTAATAAACGTATTTCTGCCTCTTCCAATTCTCTAACCATTAGTCGTAAGTTTCTTACATCAAAGTTATTCCCAACAAAAATCTCTTGATTTTCCTTTTTATACTTACAGTTCTCTCGAAATCTTCTGGCCCATGCAGCGAATCGAATAATCTGTGAGTAAGACGAAAAATGAGTACAAAAATTAAAATCATTTGTACGTTCAGCACTACTCAAATTTACAATCGCTGATTTCTTCATTTCGCTTTGTACTTCTTGATCATTTACTATTGCTTCGGATGTTGTCCAATCTTTTTCTCTCTCATACAGCCAGCTTGGACCGTGCCACCACATGGATTTTACCAAACGAGACGGGCTGCACCCCCTTGAGGGAAGATCTGCAGGGTTTGGTCACCCGAAATGTGCCGCCAAGCTTCTTTGTCGCTATGTGCACGTATCTCGGAAACTCGGTTGTGTACAAACGTACCCCATTGAATATCGCTCTTAATCCATGCAAGCACCGTTGTGGAATCCGTCCAATAGTATACGGTTTCTATTTTTCGATTTAAAGAGTTAATTACCAATGACGTGAGTCGTGTGGCAATAGTAGCATCAGCCATTAATTCAATGCGAGGAATCGTTGATTTTTCCGGAGCGACTCGTGACTTTGCACTTAATAAAGTGACTTTGACATTCCCATTATGTTCGGTGCGGGCAAAAATTACGGCAGCATATGCTTGCCCACTAGCGTCTCCGAAAACGTGTAAACTTAACCTTCCTGGCTCTATTTCACGAGGTATTTCTATTTGTTTCATCAGTGGCAGTTCTCGTACCGACTGACAAAACACGTCTCTCTCGGTCCCCATTACTTCTACGTCCCAGTCAGTTTTTTCTTTCCATAACCTTTTTAATAAAAGTTTTGGCTGTAAAGACACGGGACATGTTACACCTATGGGATCAAAAATTTTATGAGTTGTAGATAATATTGTTCGTTTCGTTATATTATTAGTACAACCCGGTCCAAGAGCATCAGGATTAATCATAACAACATCTTAGGTCCGTGAAGTTGCTCCTGGAAGTTGAACCAATTGTGTCAATTTACAATGTACCTGTTAGTTTTTAGTTGGTTTTCATTAGTTCTGGCAAGAATGACGTTAGTTTCTCTTTGGTACTAATGTTATCCCAAAATCAAAATTGTCCGGGCGTGCTTCACATTTTCCGCGACATGTGCTGGAATTGTTAGTTCAGAGGTTATTTTGGATAAAGATTCGTTAGTTTATGTAAGTTTTGATTAAACCGTCGTTTGTTTTTCCTTATTTCTTGTAAAAAAAAATTTTTAATTTGTCCGGGAATACTTCACACTTCACTGGCAATTAGTTGAATTGTTAGTTTAAACACCATTTTCGATTGAATGGTGTTAGTTTCTATAAGTTTTCATAAAATCGTCGTTTGTTTTCCCTTAAATAATTGATTAATCGACCAATTTATTAAAGCGTTGTTGATATATCCGTCAAAAGTCATTTGCAATTACAGCTTGCTACGTAAGACATGGCACTCATTTACAAGATATTGTTTACACTTAGTTAATTGTTGAGTGTGTGAGTAATGAGTTGATCTACAGTATCCAATAAAAATGTATAATTATCTTAAGCTTTTTCTGGATGTCATAATATGTAGAACCTCTCGTCCCTAACCAACACATAGATTTCGACACGGTTTGTACAAACGCTTATTATTTTGTCACCAAGGAAAATTGAGTATATCTCCATTTCTAGATGGTTGATAGATGGATGTACGGGCATCATAATTACAAATTGAAACTCAGGGTAGAGCCTTCGCTACCTAATATAGAGGCAAATAATCCACAATAAACATAATGAGTGAGTTTACACAACGTCAAACAATGTAAACTAGCAAAACACGCAATATGAGGCTAGGATGGATGCTCTTCTTACCGATACTTGCCTAATTGCTCGCCAACTATAGGTCTTCCGTTGGGCAAATCGTTGAAGACTTCCCATTGTCCGTTTTTTGGTACGTCTTGTGAATGCTACGTAATGACTTGGTAGGTAGGCAACGATTCCGGAAAGAATGTAATTTTTCCCAAGAATTAACATCTCCTCGGGAATATCGGAAAGCGTATATTCTATGTCACTTTCTGCCTCTAGCTCTGGTACCGTTAGGTGATCGACAACTATGAAAAGATGATTTCCTAGCTCACATGAAACAGTTGATTGACTTTCGCATGACAATATGACAATATCGATTTTTGCAGTGCAACAAAACCTTCTTTTAAGAGAATATTCATATTGCTTTCCAAAACTACCATTTCTTCTCTGGTATCATGTATTTTACATTCGGGTCTAGTACATCTTGTTTCCATTGTTACACTAGGACATCCTTGGGGCAATTTCCGAAGTAGAGTAGCGACATTTCCCCAACTACCATTGAAATCACTTTCTACTGTTGCAGCTGATGCGGTTAAATGTGGAGAATTAAAAGATTTGACAAGAACAGTAGTCCATAGGGGTATGCGATATGCTAATAAAGTCGGTCCGCAAGTTTCGGAAAATAGTAGATATGGATTTGGACGTCCATGATTTTCCGCTTTCTTCTCGTATTTGTTTTGTATTTCTGTAACCCATTGGCGTATACTACCACCTTCTTCACATAAGTCACCATCCATTTCACAAAATTCAACCCACAAGCAGACTTTTACTTTGATACTTAGTCCCCAAAGTTGGCAAAATATAAGGCCGGTACCAACCGTTATAGAAAGATAGAATCAGCATAAGAAGAAACTGTTCTGACGGTTCCTTTTCGCAAATGGGAACGAGAAATTATGCACAATTTGTGGACCCGACATAAAATACCATGCCCTTATACTTTACGAAGAAGTAGAGTATCACCAAATGGACTATTTTGTAAAGAATACATCCGAATAAGTGCCTACTGTCGACAATGTGGTGCTGATGCTACTGGTAGGATACTGGCTAGACCAGTAGAGGGAGAGAGTGTAAAATTGGAATGGAGATCAAATGATTCAAGAAACATTTTGCATTCTCTGAAGAGACCTTTAGTTGGAGTAGAGCGGTCCCAAATGGCAGCTGAAGTTTCAAGGTAGTGGGTACCGAAAGAAGCAGTCAGATGTACCTACATTATGGAACAAGGCGATGTTGAACCCCCTATGGTAAGGAATTTGGACGTCTTAGAAAGGCCAAACAACAATTTAACAATAACAATTTAAACATTTCTAAGGGAGAACAATGAAGCATACACAGCCTTACGCGGGATCCATTCACGATGTTGTACTGGACAAGGTTGTAATTCATTATTTTACACCATCACAACTATATTTATATAGATCATTCTCCCAACGAAATTATGCTATCCTTTGCATAGATGCAACAGGGGTTTAGTCTCCAAAATACCCAGAGTAAATGGATCATCAGACATATTTTTGTACGAAGAGGTTCTTCCCTGTAGAATTACATTACCGGTGGTGCTTACAGAAAAACAGGACTCTAATTGCATATTCAATTGGTTAAACGAATGGCAGAGAGCAGGAGCACCGCTATCTTCAGAAGTCATCGTTGACGATTCTTCTGCTTTAAAAGCCGCGGTTGTAAAATCCTTTGCGCAATGTCAGGATCTACGCGACTATTTGGACAAACGCTTTTGTCACTTACGTGATGGCCGCTTACCTTTACCCCCATGCTTTATAAGACTAGATGTTGCGCACTTCATACATGCAGTTAGAAATTAGAATGTGGAGTATATAATGAGACGAATTCAAAAAAATAGTTCACGATTTTTTCCTGCGCTGTTTAAGCTTACTTGTACAAAGTACGCCATTAGAAACCTTTAAGAAAGTGTTCTCTTATACTTTAGTAGTTACTTTATCGCCATGCTCCATGGAACAAAGTCTTCGATTCTTGTCTAAGAAAATTAAAGGCGAATTACTAGTCTCACCCTCCGATAATGAAGATAATGCAACTATACAGAATTTATGTGAAATGGATGGTGACCCGCATAATGCTTTTTATGGGTGCCCCTGCAGAAGGTCTTAAGTTGTTCTATATTACTCCGGTATTTACCTTACGAATTAGGAAAACTGCAGGAAAAACTAAATCGGAGTACCCGGCAGAATGCTCTAACTAAACTGATCTAAGGAAATTCCCATCTCTGCCACAGATGAAAAATTCACCTCAAACCAGGTTCGAACACCCGACCTCAGGATTTATACCCCAACGCTCTATACCACTGAGCTATAATGCCGGCAATGGACGTCCAAATCCATACTATTTTCCGATACTTGCGGACCGACTTTATTAGCATATCGCATACCCCTATGGACTACTGTTCTTGTCAAATCTTTAAATTCTCCACATTTACCCGCATCAGCTGCAACAGTAGAAAGTGATTTCAATGGTAGCTGGGGAAATGTCGCTACTCTACTTCGGAAATTGCCCCAAGGATGTCCTAGTGTAACAATGGAAACAAGATGTACTAGACCCGAATGTAAAATACATGATACACCAGAGAAGAAATGGTAGTTTTGGAGAGCAATATGAATATTCTCTTAAAAGAAGGTTTTGTTGCACTGCAAAAATCGATATTGTCATATTGTCATGTGAAAGTCAATCAACTGTTTCATGTGAGCTAGGAAATCATCTTTTCATAGTTGTCGATCACCTAACGGTACCAGAGCTAGAGGCAGAAAGTGACATAGAATATACGCTTACCGATATTCCCGAGGAGATGTTAATTCTTGGGAAAAATTACATTCTTTCCGGAATCGTTACCTACCTACCAGGTCATTACGTAGCATTCACAAGACGTACCAAAAAACGGACAAACGGAAGTCTTCAACGATTTGCCCAACGGAAGACCTATAGTTGGCGAGCAATTAGGCAAGTATCGGTAAGAAGAGCATCCATCCTAGCCTCATATTGCGTGTTTTGTTAGTTTACATTGTTTGACGTTGTGTAAACTCACTCATTATGTTTATTGTGGATTATTTGCCTCTATTAGGTAGCGAAGGCTCTACCCTGAGTTTCAATTTGTAATTATGATGCCCGTACATCCATCTATCAACCATCTAGAAATGGAGATATACTCAATTTTCCTTGGTGACAAAATAATGAGCGTTTGTACAAAACGTGTCGAAATCTATGTGTTGGTTAGGGGCGAGAGGTTCTACATATGACGTCAAAAAAAAGCTTACGATAATTATACATTTTTATTGGATACTGTAGATCAACTCATTACTCATACACTCAACAATTAGCTAAGTGTAAACAATATCTTGTAAATGAGTGCCATGTCTTACGTAGCAAGCTGTAATTGCAAATGACTTTTGATGGACGGATATATCAACAACGCTTTAATAAATTGGTCGATTAATCAATTATTTAAGGGAAAACAAACGACGATTTTATGAAAACTTATAGAAACTAACACCATTCAATCGAAAATGGTGTTTAAACTAACAATTCAACTAATTGCCAGTGAAGTGTGAAGTATTCCCGGACAAATTAAAAATTTTTTTTTACAAGAAATAAGGAAAAACAAACGACGGTTTAATCAAAACTTACAGAAACTAACGAATCTTTATCCAAAATTACCTCTGAACTAACAATTCTAGCACATGTCGCGGAAAATGTGAAGCACGCCCGGACAATTTTGATTTTGGGATAACATTAGTACCAAAGAGAAACTAACGTCATTCTTGCCAGAACTAATGAAAACCAACTAAAAACTAACAGGTACATTGTAAATTGACACAATTGGTTCAACTTCCAGGAGCAACTTCACGGACCTCAACATCTTTCCGTTTATCCCACCTGAGCCCTAAAATATTGGTAACGTTATCGCTAGTCGCATCGAGCGTGTACTCCCAACCTCTAAGATTGAAACCTCCCATGGCAAATATTTCACTTGCAGTTTTGATGAACTCATGTAATTCATCAACTGTGTTAACGCTTGTAATACAATTATCAACGTAAAATGATTCTTTAAGTTTTTTACTTATCTCGGCAGACCATATTTTTTGAAAGTTGTGATTACGTGTCATATTTTGATCATTTGAACAATTATTTAAATGTAGTTCGATAATTGCCGCCAACAAAAATGGACTGCACGACAAACCAAATACTACACGCCTATGCCGATAGGTGACAAGCTCCTCGTTTTTAAACCACAAAAATCGCAAAAAATCTCGGTCTTCACGAGCAACATCTATCTGCAAAAATGCTCGTTTAATGTCCGCTATAATCCCGATTTTCCCTTCCCGAAATCTATTAATAATATTCGGAATGAGCGCTATCATATTGGGTCCCTTTTCTAAACAATTATTTAACGACGGTTTTTCTGGAGTACTTGCCGACGCGTCAAATACCGGTCTAATGGGAGTCGTACTACCTGGTTTCAGTACTGCACGATGCGGTAAATAATGACAATGCAAATCACCTTTCGAAAAGGGAACCTTTTCAATTATATTTTCGCTTAACTAATTGTCCAAAATTTCATCATATTCAAGAAAAATATTTTGGCCTTTCAGTCTTTTAACGTTAGAGAATAGCCGCTTGCACGCAATTTCGAAATTCGTAGGTAATGGTGGGTGATTATCCACCCAAGGTAATCTAACCTCGTATCGACCATCCGAATTAAAATTAGCTGTTTCTAAAACATACATACGTGCCTTCATGTCTATTTCTGACCTTTCTATTGTTTCAATCGGATCTGTAATACCAAGTACATCTAATTGCCATAAGTCAGTTGGCGTAGCAGTTTCAATAAACATTGCATTTAAAAGTATCGCCGAATCTGAAATTTGCGATGTTGATGGTAATTTTCCAAAACGTGTATTTCCGTAAAAAAAGTGGGGATGGGATAATTTTTGACCCCAATGCAATACCTCCCTAACGTGCGGGTGGTAACAAACTGATTGGAACTAAATTTGGTACACATATTGTTAGACATAAAAGGGCAGAATCGCGCATGCGTAGGTGTGGGGGTGGTATCTGTGCTAGCCACAGCAAATTTCATTCAGGACGTTGTAGGTACCGGTGTCAAGTTAGCCCCCCATTTTCAAAATTTTCAACATATTTTTATGCCAATCGTTTGTTGGCGTTTGTTAGTTACATTTTGACGTTTGTTGACTGACCGTTATTTAATTATTCAAATTTCAAAATTTGAGCGTACAGTTAGCCCCCCCCACTTTTGGAATTTTCAGAATATTTTTATTTCAATCGTTTGTTGGTGTTTGTTAGTTACATTTTGACGTTTGTTGGTTGACTAGCTATTTACATAAATATTTGAATAACCAACCATAGTTTCGTGATAGACAACGTAACCCAAAACGGGTACAGCATCGGCTTCTTATCAATTTTATCCACGTTGTACAAACGGAATATACAATAAAGTGCATTCATTGTTCCAAATGGCGGTTAGCACCTTAAACTAAAACCGTTTGAAATTAACTCGACTGTTACTAATTAATTTAAACCGATTCTGATATGATAGGATTCTCCCTGTGTGTGTAGTTGTAGTTAGTTATCTAATGAGCATGAAATATCTTCCGCTGTTAAACTATTAATCCACTTAATTTATTTATGGGCCACAAGAAAATTGATATACTACACCGCACTTTGCGGTTTCCCTTTAAAGATGATGTTGTGTATAAATTTATTCTAAAGTGCGAAAGGGGGCAAGAGAGAGAATGTGGAATTTGTGTCCATCCAATGTAAGCCTCGTGCCATTTTAAACGCAAAGCTCGTGCAAGCTTTTGTTAAAAATATACAATTCTCTTGAATATGCGTGCGGGGGAAATTACTGTTATCTACCATTGATTCAAATTCTATCTATACAAATTTCGTTATTTTAGACACGGCTTTTGTCCATTATTTGTAACATTTCTTAAAGCTTTCAGTTAACCCGCAACGTAAAGCTTCTACCTTGTGGCTCTATATACACTTTAAAGAGATGTAGATAGAGTTTTTTTTGGAATTGTGAATTCGGCGATTGTATTGAGTGGCAACAGGTCAACCACATCCATGCTAAAAAACCGCCTACAATAAATTTTGTTATTTTTATTGAAACCAAAATGCCAACATCGTGATGCACGGTTATTGGGTAACGAACTGACAGGAAGATATGAAACCGCCAGTTGAAAGACAATTTCAAGGAACTGAAAATCATCGTCAAAAATAGAAGTAGGTTGTCTTATTTTACCAATATTACAGTTGACAAATTGGAACAAAATGGAAGCTTCCAGTCGTTACTTTAACACCTAGTGACAATGTAAAACGTGTAAAATAGGTAATACTGCAGTTAATTTGAAATTTCACCTACTAACATTTCAATCAACGATGAGGGCGTATTCAACGAAGGCAAGTGGCTCTCATATCATACCGACTAATGAATATGATTTCTCTAACACTATACAGTACACGTGAAAATTATTATATCTAAAACACGGTTTTCAGATAGCGCTATACCCGCATGTGTTTCCTCTAATATTTGTTCGAAACTACTAGATTCTTCTTTAATAATAGCAAAAAATATAATTTATCTAATGTAAAACTTTCAAAGGCACGTCGCAAGTTTTGATTAGAACTTTTCTATATTGCGCTATTCGGCAAGTTACACTTCATCAAGTCAACAAACTAACTTCACTTCAACTACATATAAACTTTTGATCTGAACATTCTGAACGCGGTCTGATGTTTTCATTTCAAAAACAGAAATCTTTACATGGACTGACGTCAGAAAATTTTAACATTCCCAAAGCCTGTAAGTTTTAGTATATACGTATTTATTTTTATTCCAAATGAAAAAGCTGCATATTTTAGATTTCAATTTCGCGTCCCGATTAGTGTAGTAGTTAGCTCATCCTAGAAATGTTTATAATTAGGTAAATTATTAAAATGCAAGCAGAAGAGGAAATGAATTAATTCAAATAGGAATGAATAGGAAGACTAAAATTCGGTGCAATAATTGCAATAGTGCAAAAACGAATGTGTTTCATAAAAACTAAATCGACTAACTTGTTTAATTATAAAGTGGTACTGAAGATCACAGTTACGTTTGCGGTTTCCAACGACATTATGGATGAATGTGCATGACATATTAGGAACATTTAAATTTGATCATTGATATACGTTTTTTTTTTTTTTTTTTTTTTTATAGGTGTAGCTCATCAACTACTGGGTTATTAGTGCTACACCCTCCTTTGATCGTTAATCGCAAAACGAGTGTACTACTTCGGAATTATAGTAAGAAGGAATAAGGTAAGAACAAGTTACACATATATTCACGTCTTCGGGTCTGTGAAGACGACTTACTTGAACACACACAAGATAAGACCTCGGATAGAAGGAAACAGGTAGTAACAAAAGGTAAGAAACAGAGGAAAAAACCTAAGGAAGAAATACATGTACTATTTCAGTTTTGAAAACCACAAATAAACGACGTTCATCAGAATTCTTTGTCCAATCTAGTAATCCTAGCGAACAGGAGGATAGTTTTCTGGTTATTTGGAGACAGTGCTTCTTCCAGTGTGAGTGGCATCCGTAGCGCTCTTCTTACATTCTGGTACCTCGTGCATTCTAACAATAAATGGGAAACGGTGATTTCAGTGTCGCATAGGTCACAGATATCTGGTGCGGCTTTTTGGAACAGGTGGGAGTGAGTGACTCTAGAGTGGCCAATTCGCGCTCTGGTAAGAAAAATCTCCTCTCGTCTTGTTCCGATAGCAGGCCATGGATCGACCTTTGCTTTTACGCGTCGGAGTTTGTTGTTATTTTGTTGATCCCATACTCTTTGGAATCTCTCCCACATGGAACTTCGAACTTTTATTTTGATATCCTCGGCTAGGATCATGTTGTGGGACTCTCCAGAAGTTGTCGCGTCCCTAGCGACAGAGTCAGCGCTTTCATTTCCCTCTATACCTATATGGGAAAGGACCCATATAAATGTGACTTTGCGGTGACTCTTAGATAATTCTTGTTGGATTTCCGAGCTAAGTAGATTTCTTGGGTTAAACTGTTTTATACTCATAATTGCACTAATGGAATCTGTGTGAATGAGACTATCTTTATTGTTATTACCTTCATTAATATGCTTAAGAGCCTGCCATATAGCGAACTGTTCGGCTGTATGAATACTACACATCCTTGGTAGGGAAAAACCGAGGTGAATTTCATTGGCGACAACTGCAGCCCCCACCTTTCCGTCGTCCGTTTTTGATGCATCAGTGTAGATATGACTTCCCAGCTGACGGTCCTGTATTTCCTTCAAGGTATTTTTGAAAATGTTGGGATGTGTTTCATCTTTGTTGGAGGTGTTAGAGAGTTGCAGATTTATTCTTGGTTGTGATAGAGTCCATGGAGGTATCGTCTTATTTATTTTTAGTGTAGATACAGGTAACTGTTCAAGGTTAAAGTCATTGTATGCTTTTCTCAGCCGTTGGTGGACAACTTGAGGCAGATTTCTTAGTCTGGATGTCAATTGAATAGCTGGGAATAGATATTTTTTTGTCGGGTGATTATCAGCATTTTTCACGTTCACGCCGTAATTTAAAAGAAGTTGCTGCCGCCTTATAGACAGTGGTGGTTCTCCCGCTTCACATAGGATGCTTATTATGGGACTTGTTCTGAAGGCGCCTGTTGATAATCGGATTGCATGATTTTGGATCGGGTCCAGGATTTTTAAGACTTTTTCCTTGGCTGATGAATATATAATACTGCCATAGTCGATCTTTGATCTTATAAGTGTCCTATATATTCGCATCATAGTTTCTCTATCCGCTCCCCAATCGAAATTTGAGAGTGTTTTTAGGATTCTCACCTTGGTGGTACAATCATTCTTGAGTAGTTTAATGTGTGGGACCCAACTTAGTCTTTGATCCAGGGTCATACCTAGAAATCTCACTTGGTTCACGCATTCAATTTCTATATTATAAAGTTTAAGAATCGGCGGATGAGAATTTTTTTGTGACGTCGACTGAACATAATTGTCTTGGTTTTATGGGGTGAAAATTTATACCCTTATTCTCGGACCAGTTCTCAAGTTTTCCTATTGCACTCTGTAGCAATTGTTTGGCATTGTCTAGGTTTTTTCCGCGGTAATATATGGCGAGATCATCTACATAGAGAGATGTTTTTATTAGGGGTGATATCGAGGTGGTTATCTTATTTATCGAAATCATAAATAATATAACACTGAGGGTGGATCCCTGCGGTACTCCGTTTTCCTGCCTGTATTGAGATGATAAGAAACTGTTGTGTTTGACTCGAAAGGTTTCAGGAAATTTTGTACAAAGTATAGAATGTTTCCATCAAGTCCAAATTCCTTTAAAAGCCTTAATATGTTAAATTTCCAGGTTGTGTCGTAAGCCTTCTCCAAGTCAAAGAACACTGCTGTTACTTGCTCATTGCAGTTAAAGGCTTGTAGAATTTCTGATTCAATGGCAATCAGTTGGTCCACTGTTGATCGTCCTTTTCTAAAACCACTCTGATGTTGATTTATTAGCTCATTACTTTCAAGAAACCACATCAATCGCCTACAAATCATCCTTTCTAAAAATTTACACAAACAGCATGTCAAAGAGATGGGCCTATAGTTTGTTGGACTTGTTCTGGGCTTGTTGGGTTTCAAAATAGGAATTATATGGGCTTCCCTCCATTTATGAGGGAAAACATTACTCGATCAAATATAATTTAACAACTTGAGTAAGTAATTGAGGGTATCGTCAGGTAATTGCTTGATCATTTCGTAGGAGATATTATCTGGGCCAGGTGCTTTATTTTTGGATTCACCTAGAGCAGAATCGAACTGCCATTTGGAGAAAGGGATATTAATGGGGTGTGGAAAATTCTTTTTAATATCCATACCGGTCGCTTCAATTTTCGCTCTGTTGTCAATGAATTCTTGCGTGTATTGTAGATTACTAGAGTTTTGCTGGAAGTTTTCTGCCAAGATATTCACTATGTCTTGTGGATCAGTTATCATATTATTGTCGTGCTCCAATGCAGTGATTTTATTGTGGGAGTATTTGCCCTGAATTCTTTTAATTTTTTTCCACATATCAGTTGTGCTCGTATCCGTATTAATTTCAGATACATACTGCTGCCAGGATTTTCTTTTGCTGCTTTTTATTGTTCTTTGTGCAATTGCTTTGCATTGTTTATAATTTATGAAGTTGTCTTGATTGGGATTGTTTTTATATCGATTGTAGGCTTTCTTGTGTTCTTTTATTGCAGTTTTACACTGGGGGGTCCACCATGGGACTGTTTGCGCCTTTTTGTTTATCATCCGTTCAGGAACACTTTTACTAACTGCCTTCATTATTAACTCCGTTAAACTTGTCACTATTTGGTCAACATCCGCATCTGCCGCGTCTATGTCCGGGAGCATACTAGATGACGTCAAGGTTCTGTATTTTATCCAATCGGCCCCTTTGAAGTTGCGTAAGGGAACTAGGTCTAGTGGATCTACAGTTGCCTGTTTATGATAGATTTTTATAAAAATAGGAAGATGATCTGAGGTGTTGGGGTCTTGCAGGACCTCCCACTCAAGAGATATCGCTGTTCGCGGATCGCTTAGTGATAAGTTGATATTTGAGAAATTTCCGGTGGAGTAGTTAATGTGTGTCGGTTCCATAGTATTTAAAAGAGAAATGGAATTACGTATCTTAATTCTACAGCTTACCTAAATGCTGACGAAAAAAATTTGATTTTAAAGAAATTTCATGTCTAAAGACTTGGACTATGAAAATATCAAATCAAAGTCAATTACCAAAAATTTTCCTTAGCTGTTGTTTGTCAGCGGTACATTTTCTATACATATGCTGTGCTTAATTACCTTTATTTAGTGTTTACATTGCATTTTTACTATAAGGAAATATGACCGTTTTAATTTGTTCATTAATCATTTTGTAATGGGGGGTCTATTTTATATGACAACCGGGAAATCGGTAATTAAATTGGAGCTAATTGTTGGTCAGAACTCATTATTAAGATGCGACAAATCTACTGTAAACTCACCTTTCATTAGAAACGTCCCTCTGTAATCTACGCGTAAGGGGTTGGCATGGCAGCATTCAGTCTGACTGGTCGTCTTCCGCGCTCAAGGGTCATGTAAACAAATATCGCGACTGCTTAACCGCGATCCTCGTTAATTAATTAAGTAACTCACCGGGGGGCGTTAGCCCCGAACTGTCACTAAGCTCTCCTGGACTTCCGAACACTCCGGTTGGCGATTGGGGTTGAATGCGTCGTTGGAGATGGTTTCCTGAAGGGTTAAGATGGAGCTCATACCTATTTGAGAAAGGGTTACGCCGCGCGCACGTGTATTATTTAGGATACACATCCCGCCTTGGCCCTCTGACTAGGACCCTCGGCCAATAGATCAGTAACGTCGATCTATGTCACTCATTGCCCTACCTGGGAACGACATCCAGGTCGAGTTCACCCCCGAACTGTTTGTGTTAACAATGAGGCCTTTATGTTTCGTATTGGGTCGACACCATGATCTACTCGAGCGAGTAGATCACTCAGCGGTATAATCAACGGGAGCTACCCGCGGGACCGCGTCATAGGCACATGCACATAATGCACTCTAAAAGCCTAGGAATATATCCGGATATCTGCCAGGGGTTTTACCATAGCCCAACAACAAAGCACGACCAGCACGATGGCCTGCACAACACACTCACCACCTACACGTGGGAGACACTCACCACCTACACGTGGGAGACACTCACCACCTACGCGTGGGAGACACTCACAATAAGTTATTGTGTGGTATGAGTTATTACACCAAACTCACTAACGTCCGATGCTCTACCTAGCATCCCTTATACGATCGTGACCAGAGCGCGTACGCAACTTAACTGCCTTAACACGATCCCTTAAGACCCTTGCACCCATATGTGCAGAATCGCGCATACTTGACCAGTCAGCTTGCCACATTTATCAAATAGGGGTTGCGTTGACATTTTACTTTTTCGTTATTAAGGACTACCCTAAAATATGGTTCTTACAATTTAGAAAATATTTTTCAAATTTAGAAACCCTCTTCCTCGTTATCCTCTACCATGCCCTTCGATGTAACGACATACAAGAGAGTGAGTGTTAAAAAATATTCCAATACTTAAAAACCGCGCTTTTTGTACATAATGATTACAGATTTGAAGAGCAAACTACCACCTGAATCTTGAATAAATAAATCTCGTTTTTCACTTTACGCGATAATATTAGAGCAATTTTAGACACCGAATCAAAAACCATTTTCATTTCTGTTTATTCTCAGTACTTGAGACAGTCTGATTATTTTGATAATTAGGTAAGGACTCTTACTTGGTTCATCCATTAATATTTATTAATACTTGAGACAATCCGCAACCACGTCGTCATTATCTCCAAAACGTCTTGCAAAAATGGTTTAATTGTAGAAAATTAACACGACGAGCGGCTGCGTTACGACTTTTAATAACTACTTTTTGAATTCTAAAAGAGGAAAAATCAATTACGCGAGTGTCTGGCTACGACTTATTACGAAGTACCTTAGCTTTATTTTTACAGCCGTTTTCTTTCTTAATTAAATGAAAGTTATAATCGCGTCTTAATTACATGTTTAGGAAAAGTTCTGATTATGCTTCTCGCATAACAGAGCGAGAGAGAGAGGAGCAAAAAGATTAATTAGTTGACTTCTTAATTTAGAAGAATCTTATTCGAAGTCATTTTAGTAGGTGTATTTACCAAATTAAAAGTTCGCGTAGTCTAATCTAAGTAGATAATTTCGTCAATTAACAAAGTACATTTTCTCGTTCCAGTTTTAACATTTTGGGCTGGGATTTCGTTTCGTTTCGTAACAATCGTAAGTCGCTTCCGTGAGTAAGCGTTTTATATGGTTCTTGTGCTGTGTGTGTGTGCATTTCTGCCCCAAAGACTCATCGCCGAGATAGTCGCCCTCGAGGAAACTCGCCTCCATCCTCCAGAATATTTTCCCACAGAAGATTCTTAATGGGCCGGAAAATTTTTGCCAGGAAAATGCGACCTCGCAAGAATTCGTTTTCTCAAGGAACAAGCTTCAAGGAAAATTCACGTTCGAGAAAACTGAGCCCCCCCTTTGAAATAGCTGCTATGTTCGCTTGCATTTCTGTCCGCTCTGATAAATTTACTACTGAAAAGGTTATTGTAATTTATGCATATTTTTAATTATTTTGATCCGTCTACGTAAGGCACTTACTTCGGCTGTGCTCCTATTTTTATTCTGACATTTTACCCATCCCAGTGCTTGGAGGGAGGCGCAAACATTTTCAAGCAGACAATTTTTTTTACTAGAGCGCATTTTTGCGACTGTGGTGTTTGCTTGTGCCCCCCTTCCTCGGTTTATTTATATATTGGGCTGTGGTCCCTGGACCCAACGACCATAGAGATGCGTGGTAGGTAAATATTTTATCACTTGCCAATTTTCTTTTTTTTATTTATTTGTTTCCTCAAAATTTCCATAAAATTACAACCATATAATACTTTAGTATTATTTACTATTTTACTTATAAATAAATTTAAACAAAAACTGTAATTGAAAGGTTGTGGTTAAGTGTCGTATTTGTCACACGAGTTGAGACACTATCATTTGCTAGACGCCTAGTGCCGAGCAGCAGGAAAAGAGTAAATGATCCATATATACCTAATAATTTTAAAATTAAAAAAAAACTCAATATTTTCAAGCGAAAATAACAACGGTTTTAGGTTTTTTAAAACTTTACCAAAAACTTTGAGATGAATTTAGCTTTATTTTTTTTTCACACAGATATACATGAGACTTTAGAATTGAGTATATAGCCCTTACTCCTTATAATGCAGATATTTAGGGGTGGTGATTTTCTAAACGTACATTTTCCTTTGGAGCATGTTCCCGACGAGCGCGGAACTGTAGCAAACCCTTATGCAGACGGACATATGGAATTTACATACTAAGCATCTTATTCACCTAACTGTTCAGTGTGGTATTCTGCAGAACAACAATTCAATTCAAAATCGAAGTCATAAATTAACGTGTACACTTTTACATAAAAAATAACACGTTCATTCTATGACATGTCGGTGATACGTGTTTGACATTTTTAACAATTTCGAATTGAATACTTGTAAAAGAGAGTGCGGCAGACGAATGTGAAATGTAACTCGACGTAAAATTGACAGACTTTTTAGTCTACTACTAAAGTGATTGCCCTTAATGAGTACTATAGTATTTATTATTTCTAGACGATTTAATCTGATATTTCTAACACATGTTGAAGGGTGCAAATTTATTTCCTTGTTTAATAATATCCTATACCGTACGTAAGTGAACGTTTCAATTTATTAAATGAAAGGCTTAACAAACAGTGCCATAAAAATAACCAATTTCATTTTTATTACTTAATAGGTACGGAATGAATCTCTTGTAGATATGATACAATATACCATTTATAAGATCGAAATCATAATAGATGGCAAGCAAAAGAGGGTAAGTTTATAGAGGGTTGAAATTAAGATGGGTGAAAGTCGTTGAATACAATGGGGCGCAGTGAAATGTTTCGAGTGTAATTCTAAGTTAGACTTTCAAATTTGTATGAAATAGTATGTGCTTGTTAATTCTTAAAGTTCGAAAGAAAAGAAATATTGGAAAAAATGAAGGATTATCACCGGATTATTAATATACGATCTAGATAAAATGTTGTAAAAATGGATTGCAATGCTAATTTTTCTTTATTTCGATCATTTACTTACAATTTTGTTTTCAATTACTAACACTAAACCGAGTATACTTATTGACATTCTTTTGACCATATTACGGAATACTGTACTCATTCGCAATTAATTACACGAAGAATGCCCTCTTATATTAAGCATTGTGTATTACCTACTATTTCAGATTTCAGGATGTTGTTCTAATTTGCCAAATTCATTCTTTGTAGCTTAATTTTATTGTATCAGCTATTCCTTTCTCTACTTATTAGTGCTTGACCAATTTTGTTTTAAAAAATTCTGAGGATTACGGTGTTTGAATAGTTCAGATTTAGGTATTTCGACCATCGCGAATTGAAATAAAGTAATTGCAAGATGAAGCCGCTTCTTTAAATACCGGAAAGTGGCGCCATCTTGGTTTTTTAATAGAAACATACAATTTTCTATTTTTTCCAAATGCGACATTTTATTTTGAATTAAAATTTGTAGATCTATCTGTTTTTGACGTATGTCAAGTTATCGATCAAAATTTGGAGATGCAAGAGTCCATATCTCTTAAACCGTTCAAGATAAGTGAGTGATTTTTTTACAATCGAATCCTTAAAGTCTAAGGAATTTTTTGAGTGACTGCCCAAAGCCTTGAAACAGTTTCCGGGACTTCGCGATTTTTCAAAATTAGCAATCACAAAACATCAACAACTTCAATTTTTCAAATCCATGAAGCTCTTCAGGTTCTTAATATTGTGTTGTCTTTTCAAATTCTGCACATTTTTCGGATGCTGTTATTTTTTCAAATTCTTCCGATTTTTAAGACTGTTAAAGTTCTTCAAGTACACCAGATTCTTCGCGATTCGTCCAATATTTCATTTTTTTGTTTCTGCCAGTTCTCACAACGATTTGTTTAAGTTTTTCGGATGCTTTAGATCCTTGAGAGTCGAGACCCATTATATCCTTCAAATTCTCAAGTTTTCATATTTTTATTTTTGATCAAATTCCCAACTCCTCAATCCTTCGATACATTAGATTCGTAAATCTTTGCCTTTTTTTCAATTACTCTAATTTCTCACTTTTCACATTGTAGTGAACAATCCAGAAACCTCGATAGAAATCGAGGCGTCATGACAGATTAGTCATCCGCGATAAAGAACGAAGGCGGATGTGACGCAATCCTTCCGGAAAAATGACGTGGTTATTCTATAACATTCCGAAGTGCCCTAGAATAATTGCCCTTTGCTATATAAACATTTCGAGTTGCGTTTCAGGCAGTTCTAGTTTCCATACTGAAGTAACAAATTGATCGCGCTGTTATAAATTGTGTATTCGCGAGTAATAATAGTTATTTATGCAATGAGTGTATAAATGAGGCGTTTTATTGGTGAGTGAGATGTTTAGTCCACGAGCGCAGCGAGTGGACTAAATTCGAACGAACCAATAATCGCCGATTTATACATGAATTGCATACAACGTTTTTTTGTCGACTTCACTGGGGTAGGTAATTTTAAATTCAACTACAAGAAATTACAAACGAAATTATGAGCTCCGACGATTTTTCACTAAATTACAGCTATTGTCGTTACTATAGTAATGTGTTGTTTTATGCTGTACCGTCAGTCCTCGTAATCGCAGTGGAAGATTATGTTGCTTGCTCTGCTGCGGAGACGATTTTTACATTATATCCACTCAAATCAAAAGAAACTTATTGGAACGGTTTCGATCAGTTCGGCAATTGATGGAATACAATGAATTTGAAAGGAGATATTTCCGAAAATGTCACGTTGACATTTTACCTTGAAAAGGTGTGTGAAATTAGAATGTAATTAATTCTTTTGCAACTGTACTAAAGTACGTGTATTAACAGTGAAAGATATGGAAATGTTCATCCCTGTGGTCGACGTACTCAATGTTGAAGGTAAAGTAACTGAATACCTTATAACAATACCTTATCCGAGGAGGCTACACATACATACATCTGGATATGCTTTGCTGAGATCGTTTGGCGACCATACTGGCTGCTGATCTCGCTACATTAAAACCGAGATTAAAATGGTTAGGTGGATGGAAGTTCTAGCTGTTGCCGAAAGTGAATTGTTATATAATTGTCATTTCCCTTTAATAAAATGGTGGTTATGTATAAATGGTTGCTAACGTATAATGGTTGGTTGCTAACCATTAATGGTTGCTAACGATTAATAAGCTTCATCATTGTACTCGTCACTAAGGAGTAATTTATATTGTTATCAAGAGGTCGACGAAATAGTATATTATATACCACGGGACTGAAGTAGTACTTTTAATCCCGAAGGTAAAGTTTATGGCCCGACCGAAGGGAGGGCCATAATTTACCTGAGGGATTAAGACCACTACTTCAGTCGCAAGGTATATACGATATTTTTCGTACTTCCGAAACTGAAACACTTAATATGTATGGAGTTAGAGAAAGCGTTCTTTCAAAAAATCGCTGCTTAACAGGTTACCATGGGAACGTTGCGTTGATACGACAAACCCTATGCTATGGTAACAAAAATAATTTGGAAACTGTCATTGCTTTGGTCATAATTTTGGTGGTGGGTGACAAAGGTGTATTTGATATTAATCAAAAGCAGCCAAAATAGGTAAAGAATTGATACCACCGAAATCCAAAAAACTATATGAGCAGCAGTACGATGCGTTTAAAAAGTAGTGCAGCATACAAAATGTGGAACAACCTACTGAAATTGCCTTGTTAGTAATTTGATCCTTCCGGGATTTTCGTCCAAATTTAATCCCGGCGGGACAAAAAGTGACACTTCAGTACTTGTCATAAAGGAGTGAAGTTGTCACTTTAGTCTCGGAAGTACGAAAAATAATATTTAACTGTTATAAATCTATTCATTTCAATGTTAATTAGTTGTAAATAAATAAACGACGTAATTAAATTTACGTTACACTCGTGTCAAGTGTCGGGTTGTGGTCAAGTGAACAATTACTGGAAGTTTATCCCAATATTGTGGTTTTTGACGTTTTTGTATTACTTTTTGTAACCTCAACGGCTGCAAGGGTTCCAGTTTAGTAGAAGAGAAAAATGTGCGAGCATTGGGCCTTGGAATCTGTGATTAGTTTCGGTTTTTGCTCAAAGTGACAATTCTGAAAAAGACACACAAAGACATCTGGACCTTCGAAAATTTACTTTTAGATGAAACACTAGGTAATTGATAAACGTGTAGATATCAAGTACCAGCAACTTGAAACGACTTTGCGACTTATCTCTATCAATTTGGATATATACGATACAGTGTTAGTATCGATTTTGTGGAATTTGTTTACTATTACATTATGTTATCATATTTAAACAATGATGATAAGAATTGAAATGATTCATCTATACAAAAGAATCAAATGTAATGACATGGCCATTCAATATTTCGAGGATGACTTGCTTCGTTACAGGATGTGTGGGTGTATGTGTTCATGCATAATATTACAGTGTGGTTGATTATCTCAATTGCTATTACTTTGAATTTAGGTTTTTCATAATTTCCTTGTCGCACTTCATCCATCATCTTTCACATTTTCACACAAATGGTTCTCCGACTACGAATTACAGCAAAATCATAAGGTATAATCGAGTTGTTCAGCTTCAGCTACCTCTTCCCACTAATTTGTATAAACATCAATTGCAAAAGTAAATGACTACAATAACGAATTGATTGTTTAATTGCAAAGTATTCACCGCGTGTCCTTAAAAGTTTGGGTATAAATTAGGAAATTATGTATACGTTACTACAATTTGTCAGTAGCCGAACAGCGAAAGATGAAGACACTCACCATTTTCTCTCTAATTTTATCAACTGCTTGCTGCGTAAGTTTCGCGATTCCAAACGGAATAAATCTAACTTCGATCCATTCCAGATTAATCCAGAATTGGTCGAAATAATAAAAACGCGTATGCTGGAGACCGGTATGATGTGCATGTCGCAATTGGGCGCAACGGAAGGTAAGCCGATCCCCAAGATCTCTCCAAAGAATTTTGTAAGTTTTCAGCGGATGTCGCGCCACTAATCGCTAATCGACCTCCCGAGACAGAAACTGGAAAGTGTTTCTTGGCTTGTATGTTCAAAAAGGAAGGATTTGTATTGCTTACACTGTCGTCGTCCTTTGGTTGCTTTTATTGGTAATTTTCAGCTAAATGCAAACGGAAAAATTGACAAGGATAGTACGATGGCGGCTATTGAACAAACGAAAAATCTTGACGAGGATTACTATGTCAAGATTAAACAAGTGGCCGAGGCGTGTGTAAAGGGTAAGTGGAATTTTTAAGAATCATGCGAGTAAGGTAAATTATTTACAGTAAACGATGACGGTAATGACTGTGAAACAGCAACGATGCTTTATGCATGTATACTGAAAGAGAAGGCTAAGGTAAGCTAAGTTGTAAAAATTCATTTTGAAATAGCATTTCGCTTAGGTTGGCCTCGAAAATATTGATTTGAACTAGCAAGCCCGGTTAAGATACAATTATCCTGTTGTACACTATGTCACACTGAAATATACTTTTATATGTTTGTTGTCTTTCTGGTCTGGAATGATTATGTTCATGGTGTTTGCTTACAAGTGCACATTTAGAATGCATCATTAACTTTTTGTAACAAGATCTGCGGTTTCATGAACATTCATTCTGTAGAAGCAATATGTCGAATGTTTAGTGCCAATCTTACTGCTCAGTAAGTCCACTTATAAAACAAGTTGTAAATCAGCATATGCATGATTAAAGCGCATTTTTGGTAATGCAGGTCAGTATTTTATTAGCGAAGTTTAAAATTATCGATCTCACAAGTAATTTCGGCTGCATTAAATAATTAATTTTATTTAATTTCTATTGACGGTATGTACGTCGTCATTTTGTAAAACAAATCACAAAGTAAATAATAAGTTTTTATACTGGTAGCGCTATCTAACGGTAAAATTATAGCACCTCCGAAACCCATATCGAAATTATTTTCTTCAATTATGGATCTCACAAGTAATCTAACTCAAAATAGACTAGTGCCTGCACATCTACACTACAGCAGAAAGCTTTTAGTGAAAATTTGAAGTCTCTAGCTATTGTAGTTGTGGAGATCTAACGCGGACAGCCGGCCTGCCAGCAATGACGAATATAATAGCGTATTTTTTTCAAAAATGCGCTAAAAATTCACAGATTTCGCAATCCTTGCAACCATCGGAAACATTGGAAATGATAACCGCATAACGCGCATAACATGTAAAACGTAAATAACCCCTATTTACCCGCTATCACCGAACGTAGACTTTCTGAAGAATGTTTATGTTTAATGTTTATATGTTTATAATGTTTATTGCCACAAAAACAACTAATAATAAGAAGAAAAAAAAAGAAGAAATGCTACAAAACACACACATTTTAGAGGACGAAAGTGCTGTTACCCGAGTAGGATCTTACAATACCCATTAGCATTACTAAATGGAAAGTAAAAAATTAACAAAGACAGAGAACAAAAATCATCCAAGACTTTGTAAGGAATTTTTAGTCACTCATTTTTAGCGTTATTATCTACGATTGAGAAGAAACCTGAAACCAGTCAATTTTTATTATTATTCATTTTCCAATTTATACTACGAAACTATTACCACCCTCTAATACCCCCTGCGAATTATAGGCACTTTTCGAAAATTTGAAATAAAAAGGGGATCGTGTGGTAGCCTGTTTCAAATTCTCTAAATGCGGTGCAATCTTAACTGAGTCAATTAATTTTGAAGATGCACCAGCCGGCCCGTGTGGCGCAGTTCAGTTAAAGCTGAATCAAATGTCAAATGTAACAGATTGGTAAGTCATTATTTTCCTCGGAATGTAAGTAATAAGATTGTAAATTCCGCTGTCAATAGCAACCTGTAATGTAATTGGAGCCTTACATTTGACGTTGTCATGTATATAACTTACTCTTACAGAGACGAAAGCGCGAAAATAACTATTGAATCCCCTCAAACATACCACAGCTTTTAATACACATTTCCACTTCACTTTTCGAATTTTGTAGAATTTTCGTTAAAATATGGCCTACAATATAGTTTTAATGCACCAAAATTATTGTTAAGTGTTTAATCGTATTCCAGGTCACCGAAAACACAGGCATAGCCTATAGCATATACAGGGTGTAGGATTGGTTTACGCACCATAGTGATTTCAATAGTAATTTCTTATATTATTTTATCCCCTAATTATTTAACACCAAAGTTGTAAATAAATTTTTTGTAGATTGTAAAATTCTACATGCGTATTCATGTACCCATTTGTAGATTTTTATTGTATGCATAAACCCGTTCTAAGCCCTGTATATGACCGAAAGCAGAAAAACATCTAAATTTGGCGCTATTTTGGACGCGATCTCGAATAATTCACTTCCGGTTGGAATTCCAAGTTGGCAAACGGCATTTTCGGACTCGAATTAGGAAGCTAACGGTATTAGTGTTACATGAAATGCTTCTTGCATTTGAATTTTTGCAAAACAAGACCCGACTACAGGGACGGACGTATTTTTTTTAAATTTTTGTGGTAATGCGCTACAAAGTAAGATGTAAAATAATGTTGATGCCTTCTTATTTAAAAATTGTCCGTGCAGATGCTCTGCGATGCGTTTTGTGTCATTGCAGGGAGCAGGAACCCTTACTAACGGTTGGTACAGTGTAATTATATCGACAGATACTTTCTTTAAATAGTTGTATTGATCGGGTGTCTCTTTTGAGGTATCGTCAATTGGACAGCATTGAGAAGCTTGTGTTCTTTATTTCTGGATCTAGATACTGATCCATGATCTAGATCCAGGTCAAAGATCCACACGTAAAAAAGGATCTAAATCAAGATCCAAGATCCTCCCAAAATGATCTAGATCCTTTATAGATCTTTCATAGGTAAATTTGATTTACATGGGTGTATTTGTGCTTTGATTCATTATTCTAAAACCGTAAGGAAGGTGCCGCAATTTTTGTACTTTTCGGTATTACAATAAGATTTGTTTAGTATTATCGTTTTTTTTATTGTTAACATTAGTTTTAAACTGTTATTAATAATAAGAATATTACCTAGTAATCTGCATCATTAAATGGCAAAACATAAACCCAAATAAATATGCATTAAATGTACAGAAAATCGTTAGAATTTGCCCGCCTACACTAAATATTCTTTCTATGGGTGCAAAAGAGGACAGCACACAATTGTCTACTTACTTTTAAAATGGATACAACAAAAATTATAAAATGGAACTGTCGGGGACTATCTAACAATTTCAACGAACTGAAACTCTTAATTCAAAAGTATACACCATTGTGTATTGCTCTTCAAGAGACGCACCTGAAACCGAGATCAAAATACAATATAAAAAATTTCAGTCTGGTAAGGAAAGATTTTTACTCACCTGAAAGAGCCTGTGGAGGAGTGGCTTTTCTCATTCGAAAAGGCACACCATATAAAAGAGTTGTATTAAATACAACTTACCAAGCTGTAGCAGTACAACTTGAAATTGTTAAAACTTTTACACTTTGTAACATCTACGTTCCTAATACAGCATATGAAGTAGAACAAATTAGACAAATTATAAATCAGCTCCCAACACCCTTTGTTCTTGTCGGAGATTTCAATTCCCACAACATTTTTTGGGGCTCTACCTCAAATGATGCCCGAGGCAAAGAGTTATTGGAACTCATAGAAAACGATAACTTAAGTATCTTGAATAACGGTTCGACCACGTTTTTCAACGTGAGATCCGGAACATTCGACGCAATTGATCTTTCTATATGTTCTCCAAATATATACTGTAATTTTGAATGGGAGGTGGAAACTGATCTCCATCACAGCGATCATTTTCCCATAATCATTACTGTTAGAGGCAAAAATCTCACGATAAGATCAGTGGCTAGATTTAAGATCCCACAAGCAGATTGGGAACTTTTTACAAGTAAGTTCGTCCCTCCAGCCCTAGATAGCTTAAGTTTAAAAACTCTTACATCTGCTATATTAGACGCTGCGAACGCCAGTATTCCAAAATCCAAACCTGGCAATAAAACAAAAATGGTTCCGTGGTGGTCGTCTGAAATAAAAGAAAAAATATCATTAAAAAATCAAGCCTTATATAGATTTAGACGTAATCCTACGTTGGACAATTTAATAATTTTTAAGAAACGTCGTTCGGAGTGTCGCCGAAAAATACTAGAAGCACAGAGGAGCTCCTGGAATCAATACGTGTCCACGATTACACCGGACACTACTAGCAAGGAAGTGTGGAAAAAGGTTGGAGCCGTATCAGGTAAAATTGGTTGCAATAGTCTGGCCTTCTTGCGAGATTCAGAGGGACAAATCACAAATAAACCAGAGGATATATCGGATATCATAGCAACCCAATTTTACCAAGTTAGTAGCTCCAAAAATTATGCGGATACATTTCTTCACACTAAACAACATAAAGAATCCATTCCTATTATTTTGGATACTAACGAAAACTTAAATTATAATACTCCGTTTACCTTAGAAGAGTTGAATATCGCTATCCGTAACACCAAGTCATGTTCACCGGGAGAAGACGAAATCCACAACCAGATGTTTCATCACTGTACTCCTGAAATGCAACAAAGTATTAGATTTCTTTAATATTTGTTGGAATGAACATACTTACCCCTCGGAATGGAAACAGGCCGTTGTCATTCCTATACCGAAACCTGGAAAAGATCCGTTGCTGGCACAAAGTTATCGCCCAATTAGTTTAACGTCTTGCTTGGGAAAACTGCTAGAGAAAATGGTTAATGTGCGGCTGCAAACATTTCTTGAAGATAATAATATATACGTACCTTATCAAACGGGTTTTCGGAAGGGACGAGCAACGGCTGACCATTTGGTCAAATTGACCGATAGAATTCTGAGTGCATTTGACAGTGGTGAGCACCTGGTTGCGGTTTTCTTTGATATAAAGGGCGCTTACGACATGACTTGGAGATATGGAATATTGCAGAATATGTATAAATACAATCTTCGAGGGAACTTACCAAAATGTATAGAATCCTTTCTAGAGAACAGAAAGTTTGTTGTAAGAATCGGTGACATCCACTCAAAAGAGTATGTTTTAGAAAATGGTGTGCCGCAGGGATCAACACTTAGCTGTTCCCTGTTTGGCATCGCCATAAACGAAATAGCTAAAGGTGTTGAGGGGATGATTGATAAATGTTTGTATGTTGATGATTTAATGGTTTGTTGTTCTGGTAAGACTGTCGGTGCAATAACTCGAAGTCTACAAGTGGCCATAAACAAAATCTGTAGTAACGCCAATGCGGTCGGGTTTGTGCTGTCGGAGGAAAAGACAAAGGTTGTCCACTTTTGCCGACTCCGTAGACCGCACTATGATCCTGTGCTACTAATGAATGATCGTGTAATCAGTGTTGTTCAGGAAGTCAAGTTTCTCGGGCTTACCTTTGACAGGGAATTACGGTGGTCAAAGCATTTAAATAATGTTACTGCTACATGTAGAAAATCGCTGAACATCATCAGAGTTCTCGCTCATCATAGGTGGGGAGCTCACCCTAAGACCCTACTGGATATATATAAGGCCCTCATCCTATCAAGGATGGATTATGGATGTGCAGCGTACTCTACGTGTGGTAATAATGCTTTGCTTGGGGAACTTGATAAGATTCAGAACCTGGCTATTCGATATTCTTTGGGAGCATATCCAACAAGTCCAGTTCCATCGCTCTACGTCGAGGCAAATATTCCCCCTCTAGCTCTTCGCCGGAAACAGATTGTTGCAAACTACCTACTATATAAAAGTAAGGTTAGATGATAAACATCCAAATTTTAGATCCCTTACTGATGCGACTACCATTGCTCGTCTATACAGATGTAGATCGTTAGGTGTTAGGGCTAGAGAGGTATTAAACCACCTCCATTTGGAGAATATTGACTTCACGAGTATGTCATCTACTGCACGGCGTGGACTTGTGAAAAGTAAAATCTATGAGCGGTGGAGTGAGCAGTGGTCGGAGTCTGATACGGCTTTGAAAAGGATCAAACCTAGTCTGGATCCGCTATTCTATATCGACGTTAGACGTTTGAACTTGATCAGGCTGTACAGACTCCGTCTGGGGCATACTGCTCTCACTCAGGGGTATTTGTTGGCAGGTGAAGAACGGCCATTATGCGAACAATGTGGTGTTAATTTAACACCACATCACATTATTTCTATTTGTCCGCAGTATATGAATGTACGTGTGATATTTAATATAAACCTGATATGGGAATATAACTTTAAAAATGAAGAGCAATGTAAAAATACTCTCGCGTTCATCCAACAAATTGGTATTGCAAACCATCTGTGATATTTTTAAATTTTTGTCTTTATGTATATTTGTGTAGTAAATAAGTAAATGTAATCACGCCTGTCTTGTTTTGTGTGTTCAGAAACTGTGATATTATAGTACCTTAGTGTAAGTATAAAGGCTAATGGCCATAGATGCCGAAGCCTCAGGTGGGGTTTTAGTGGGTATACCCAGATAATGGGAGAGTCCCACACTACTCCGGACTTCTATCCGGAGTGTGCGTAATGCATTTCCCCACCTGTCCAAAAAAAAAAAAATCAAAAAAAAAACAAAAAAAAATTATATTTAAAAAAACATTCTTTTAAAGCGGGGTACTTATTTAATTGATAGTATGTATTATCTGAATCATTAAAATATTCATTGCACTGTACAGCAGTTAATCCCGTTATCGTTTCTTTCTTCTAATTCTCACAGACTAATCCTTTACCAGTACCTACCCGCCGTTAAATACACGGATTGAGAAATTTCAAGAAAAAGTAGGTGTTAGGGATTCGATTAATCTAGGTGCATAAGTGAATTTGCATAAATACCAAGAAAGTCTTGGATTTTACATTTACTTAGTAGCCCAAAATGACGCCTGTTGCAGAACTCAATTTACAAATCATTCGATTTGCGACATATCGCTCGATGTGATTTTAAATATGCTTATAGGGAATTACTACTAAAGAAGTTAAGGCAAAGTGGTGTGCTTAAAATGCCGAAAAATCACAAAAACTTAAATGGAACACATTTATTCTTTAAATAGAAACGATTTACTCCGCTAATGTTAAATATTGCACAGAAAACATTTTTATATAAATTAAAATTGATCTTTGGATCTATACTAGTGGAAGATCGATTATAAAATAATCTAGATCCAGATACAAGATCATCATCTAACAAGGATCTACATCCATGTGATGGATCTAGATTACTACCGTTGTATATACAATGATACTACCCAACACTGCTTAGGTAGGACAATCCATAGTTTCTTTTAGGTATTAGCAAAGAATACATTATTAGTTACTCTTTGGTATTAGTTTAGCTGCGAATAGAACCTACGATTGGTGTCAAATATTTGTTGTTCCTTTCTATGAAAAAATTGGCATACTATTTTGCACCCGGGTAATTGATTAACTGATTGTTGTACAGAGCGTAGCAAAAAAATGCAAAAATTATGAGACACTAAAAGGGAAAGACCAAGCTTAATTACAATACCTATGTGCAAATTAGCCGTAATTCATTCTGCACAACAAAAGTAGGCACTGTTTACTTTTAATTAAAACTGTTGCTCATTTGAGGGTTCAAAAACCAACAAACGATTTCGAATAATTTCAACGTCACTCTTCTTTGATCTTTTCAATTTTAACTTGGGGCGCGATTGATGTCTCACCTGTCACCATTATGCAACTGTGCCACAATTACCCTGGAGGCAAGTGATCGACAAATGATTACAAGTGTAATATTTCAAACCAACACAGTCAATGAACAAGTAATGTCTATATTATTCTAATTTATCAGGAATGGTGTACTGAAAAACCGTACGCAGGGAAACCAAAAGGGCTCATGTGATGTTCTTATTTACAGCAAAATTGGCTTCTATAAGCTACTTTCTGCTGAAAAACCACGATACTTTCCATGGGAAATTATAAAAATAGAGTAATTGAGTGTATGCCCAGATCCACACAACTATAAAATTGGTCTTGATTGAGCACTGCCCCCAATTACCAAATACACAAAAAACGTTAAACTTTCAAAAGGCATATAAATATAGGAGAAACAGGGGTACATTGATTGCCATGTAAAGTGTCCTCGTTAAACCCATTAATCTAGAATGACTAACTTTCAATAAAGGAAAAGTAGATTAAATACTGTGTAAAAAATGGGAAATAGAAGAAATCAATAGCTGTATATAATTTTTTAACAAATAATTTCCTTTTTCAATATAATTCCGACGTCGAACGATGACGCTCGAGAAAGAGTACGTTGAGTGGGTGGTGGGATAGGAATTCGTCAGTCAGTATACGTTATTGCGGAAGGTTAGGTGTACATGCGTAGTGTTTAAATTGAGCGATTCGCGTATTTTTTGCGTATGAGGAAACTTATTCCGGTGCCCGTTTTCGATCGAAATTCGAAATTCAAGTGTGTTGAACTTTCAAAAATGTGGTTCTGGCTGCTTTGGGCCGCCGGCCTCGCTTCATTAACAGGTGTGTTGCTCATACGTTAAGATAGTGTATACCTTTATTTGATTGGGCAACTACACTTACCTGTGAAGTTGTACTTGACTCGCCGTCGTTAAATCGGGTTTTTAACTCTATTTATAGCGTGGACGCGGTTTACTTTTGTGTGCATTGTTTCTTTATAAATTGCAAATGAAAGTTGCAGGATTGCGCTCGACCTTTTTTTTTAAAATCGCGTCCATGCTAATCCCTTGAAAGCCGACTGCTACCAAGGATTAACTCTATTTGAAAAACTGCGAGTGTTGAAATTAACTTATAATTTTCGGCTTTGCACAGTTAGCAAAAAGCAAAAAAAGCTGAATTTTCCCGAATCTTAGGGGTTGATGAATTCTTACAAAGTATGATAAATTTAGACACCCCTAAACTTAACGATGTGGGTAATTAATCAAGTGGCATTTTACCAGTTTTTCGCGAAAATTTGTTTATTCACACATTAATTTGATCTAGTTTAGTGTTACGCATTAGTAAGATATGTGGGAATGAGTAATGATTAGACTAATACACCACAATTTTTGTTTGGTGCACGGTTTGGAATTTGCGACATTTTTCCCTTTGAATTATGAATATCTTATCTTGCGTGCAATAAACTTATGCTCAGATAAAAATGCCAGGTGGACCTGCCATTATCGGCCTACCGGCAAACCACTCGATGTCTGCGTCTGGATTTTATTGCCGTTTTCGTACAGATTTATTTGTTGCATTTTTGCAGTTTATCACAACTTACAATAATGATCATCGGGTGCCCTTTTTTGTGATTGTGGTATCTGGCCATTTATGAAAGCTTTCGGGTTTTTTAATTCACCTTTTGGTAATAACCCAGGTAATAATTAACGTTGTAAAACCACTGTCCAGTGCCCAATTTCAAGGCAAAATTTTCGAAAATTCCGTTTCTCAATCTCCATCAGGAAGAATCTTTTGGTGGTAGTAACCAGATCTCTGACCGGTACCTTTGAATATATAATTTTATATTCAAAGCCAGTACTGATTTTACTAGTACCATATGTGTGGTTTGTAATCTCGTTTTTAATTATCGGTACTGGGACATGTAAGGAGTACTCATTGCACATTTAAAACGAAACGGAGCTATCTTGAGATGTTAAAAACTTTTCCTAAAATTTCGATATTCGTATATCTGATGGTACCTATGCCAAATCATTTTCTTCAAAAATCATCGACTCACAAAATATGATCCTTGAGCATCGATTGTGAGTTTGTACTTAATTTAAATTTGAAAGCTTAGTGTCAGAAATGCTCAACATTGAAGATATTTCTCTATTGCTGAAGTTAACCTTCTCAATACATTTCTCCACATAATCCACGCGAGAATCCACGAGAACCTATCAACATAGTCATAATTAAAAAGTACCTTATTTGTACAGTCACGGAGACATACCTACTATGGATGAAAAAGTTCTACATTGTAAAGTTTCGATTATTTTGACTGACCAGCCTTTGTGTCAAATTATCAATTGTAATAAAGTACAAAACTGATAGTTAAAAAGTTCTGTTCAATAAAATTTGCGTGATTTTATTATCTCGTAATGACCTTCCAGCAAATTGTGCATAATATGAGAACTAAAATTTTCGCGAACATGAGGCTTGGAAGAGTGTTAAAAATAGTCTTCTTTTACGTCACTTTTAGCGCGATTTTGAAAAAAGTAGCACTTTATACACTCTATACTTCAAACCCATTGGAACATAATTCCTTTACCATAAGACGAGCCATAAGGGATACCGAAAAAAGTCTTAGAGCAAAATTGTAACTTTAATAATTTCGCTGTTATACCCTAACCTTTTTCCGTCAAAATTTTACAGTCTTTCGAAATTTTTTTTGAGAGAATCTAAATTTCGCAGGCAACTAATTTTTGGACTAAGGTTGAGAAATTTTAGGTACTTTATAGAAAAAATAAAATTTTTGATTGACCTTTTGAAGCATTAGCTTCGTGTCACAATTCTTTGCATGCAGATTGTATTTCTGCGTTAATAAACCTCCATCCGTCGGACACGCATCGAGTACTTTCCAATGTGTTTAATCGAACAGATTCAGGAACAATACGACGTCAAGATTGTATGTTTTTTTGTTTCTGAATGTATTTGCATACTCCTCCTTATTGATTAGAACGTTTCCATAAGCGACAGTAAAAAGTGCAGTTAAAAGATTGGAAAACCAAGAGGAAAGCCCTAAAATTCCATTTAGGCTCAAGTTGTCCCCCCAAACTAATCTCATGCTAAAATAATTTCTTTAGTAGAATTTTCCTAATGCGAGCTGAGAGTCAAAAAATTCCCCTGCTGAAAATCGTATATGCGATTCTTCGTATCTTGTTGTGTTCTGCCATCATGTAAGTTAACACCTTCTTGCTCTAACGTAAGAAGTTCTTCTATAAGTTTATATAGCACGTATAATTAGCTACAATTTTTAAATCAAATTTAAACAACTGAACAATTTTTTGTCCGCAAAAAGGTTACTATGATTTCGGTTTTTCGTTAAAATTTTGCGAATAAGAGTGCAAGATTGTCAAAAGCGTTTTTTTTATATCTGACGTTAAACCACTTTTTAGCGCATTTTTGCAAAAAATTTTTTTTGTAAAAAGTAGCTTTTAATCTCACTTTGGCTGGCTGGCTGGCTGGCTGGCAGCAAATGTGGGCGCGTAGAAGAACTCTTGTAGAAAGGCAACGGGTGTACGTGTATCTACAAGGCCGTGAAATTTGTCAACCTTGGGGACATGGCTACATGATGTGGGGTTGGCGACATCTGGGCGTCATCCTCGAGCGTAGTATACTAACGTGAAGGTTTTTCAGTTTTTTCCTATCTTCTACTACAGTTTTGGTCCGATTCTTTTGAAATTGGTGTCGTCGGAAAGATGTTGTAAACGCGCACAACTCCTGCGTGGCGGAATTTTGTTTTTTGTCATAGGGGCGAAATTAACGACCTTTTGCGAGGCGGCGCGCGCGTCTTCGAGAAGTAGTCAGGCGCCTTTTACCTTCCGTTGCGAACTCACGCGGTTTAACGTTTCGTGAATCTCGAATCGCTGTCTCTCTTTCTCGTGTCGCCAATAGAAGTGAATTGCGAGTGAACGGGACGTCGGAAGTGGGTACCGTAAAAAAGAATGTGGTAGCCCGCGACACGATCTCACTGATGGTGGAGTCAAATCTTCAAACGCGAATTGCGGGTGAACGGGACGTCGGAAGGGGGTACCGTCAACGGGAATGTGGTAGCCCCCGACACGATCTTCCTGATGGTGGAGTCAAATCTTCAAACGCGAATTGCGGTGAACGGGACGTCGGAAGGAGGTACCGTCAAAGGGAAATGTGGTAGCCCCGACAACGATCTCCTGATGGTGGAGTCAAAGATCTTCAAACGCGAAATTGCGGTGAAACGGACGTTCGAAGTTGTTACCGTAAAAAGGGAATGTGTATCCCGCGACACGATCTCACTGATGTGGATCAAATCTTCAATCGCGAATTGCGGGTGAACGGGACGTCGGAAGGGGTACCGTCAACGGGAATGTGGTAGCCCCCGACACGATCTTCCTGATGGTGGAGTCAAATCTTCAAACGCGAATTGCGGGTGAACGGGACGTCGGAAGTGGGGACCGTCAAAGGAAATGTGGTAGCCCGCGACACGATCTCACTGATGGTGGAGTCAAATCTTCAATCGCGAATTGCGGGTGAACGGGACGTCGGAAGGGGGTACCGT